>NW_005179132.1:13026-111402 GCF_000350225.1 Chondrus crispus | reverse complement strand
ACCCCGCGATGCGGGAGGACGCACGCCGCATGGCCGTCAAGTCCGGCATGCGCCCCGACGAGTTCCAGGCCATCGTCGCCGCTGCGCAGGGCGGCTTCCGCTCGCGCGCGGGCATGCTCGTCGCCGCCGCCGCCGGCTACAGGAGGCCCGTGCGCATCCTCGCGCTGGACGGTGGTGGCACTAGAGCCGTCCTGTCGTTGCAGGTGCTCAAGCAAGTCGAGGAGCTGACGGGAAGGTCCATACGGGACTCGTTTGACTTGATTGCAGGCACGAGTACCGGCGGCGTCTTGGCTGTCGCTATTGGCCTGTTGGGCATGTCGTTGAAGGAGTGCGAGGAGCTGTACTTACGGTGCGCGAGAGAGGTTTTCACGATGCGGGGTGGGCCGCCCGGGAAGACCACGTCGTCGGGGATTTACCATGCAGGGAAGGTGCTGCTGTTGAATCGCGGCATTTACGATACTAGGGCGCTTAACAATATTTATCAGAAGGAGTGTGGAGAAGGCAGGTTTTTTGAGTATGCGGCGGGAAATGGCACCCCCCGTGTCTTCGTGCTATCGACGCAGATTAGGGGAAGCGAGGGGAGGGTAGAGATGCCCAGGCCCTACTTGCATGCTAACTATCAGCTGCCGCTGGAGAAGGGGAGAAGGGCCAGGTATGCGCACGGGGGAGTCCATCGCTTGAGCGAAGGGCTGCGCGCGACGACAGCCGCGCCAGTCTATTTTGATCCGTTCACGGATGAAACGGGGGAGGTGTTTTGCGACGGGGCTGTGCTTGTGAATAATCCCACCAGCGTCGCGATTCATGAGGCGAGGTGTTTATGGCCCGGGAGACCGTTGGGCGTTGTTGTATCAGTGGGAACAGGGCTGTTTAATCAGAGCGGAGAGGAGGTAGCGCTGCAGAAATCAGAGAAGAGCGTGAAGAGGGAGGTGGACGCTGCAGAGGGGGCGAAGCCGAGCCGACGCGAGGAGGAGAAGCTGGGCGCGGGAGGTGAAGGGGAGGGGAAGAATAGGAGGGAATGGGGAGGCGGCTTGGCGTTTCGGGTGGCGCAGGCAGTGCTGGAATCTGCGACGGATACCGAGGGCGTCCATCATACGTTGGAGGACTTGATCGAGAGGGATGACGTGTACTTTCGGCTCAACCCGGAGGTAGAAGGGGATCGGATTTTGCTAGATGAGTATCGACCGGAAGTGCTGAATCGACTGGGAACGATTGGCAGGGAGTATGCGAGTGGTAGCGGGGAAGGGGCGAAGAAGATTGCAAGGCTATGTCACAGGCTAAACGCCTTGGCCAAGTCAGGGTTGCACGGGTATGGCCTGTGGCGTCCTATGTCGTCGCGCTCGTATGCGAGGTTGTAGAGGCGGCGCGGGCACGGAATGCAAGCTTGGGCTGGAGTTAAGTGCGAACGCTTGCTGGACGATTGTAGAATAGACAAACGCTGGTTGGATAGACTTGCATGGCCGCAAAAGACTTAGAAGAATTGGACAAGTCCATTCCCCCAAGCCCAAACCAGCTGGGACAGGCCACGTCTCGTGGTGCATCGTTCAACAAAGCTGATGTTGAGGTGCTGACCTGCGAACACCCACTGCTGGCAGAACTGCATGTGTTCACGGCCCGCATGCCTGATTTTCGGAAGGTACAGTATGTCTCTCAATGAAAGACGTGCTTTGCTCGGTTGGGGTTATAGCAGCACAGATGGTGAAGTACATTCAATTACGACGCAAGCTCGTGAGGGAATGGTCGCTGCCCTATGTCTCTTGCTGCGTTTCACTTCTCAGTCCCCGCACATCAAAATACAAGTTTGAGGGAACTGCTGCGAACGTCAGCGCAACGCTAAGGATCATTCGGACTCACGAAAACCTCAATTATTCAAGGATAAGTCGCCTTACGTACAGTCCGGTCGCAAACCCCGGCTATATTCAGTGCTTGGAAGGCTCGCCATGACGACGTTGACACAACCTCGTGGCAGTCTAGAAGCCTGGAACATGGAATCTCAAATAAAAGTGCGCACGAGGACCGCTAACTGTCCGGCAGAAGACCCAGGATCTATGGATTAAGAGATGCACATTCGATCTGCTGGCCATCCTGCAGTGGCAGGATCATTAGAACCAATGCAGTCGATTTTACTTCTTGTATCATGTCCTTGTCAAGAGAATACAGAATATTCTGTTGCAGTCCGGCGTTCAGAAGAACGGTAGATCCGAACTCATTCATAACCTCATACTCTCTGACCACACGAAGAAGTCCAAATACACTGTGCACTCATGTTGTTAATCTGGAATAAGCTGACATGAAAGTTGCTCTCTACCAAGATGTGCAGCATCAAATCTCTCCGCAGGTGTAGTAGTCTGTTGTACGTTGAATAGAGATACCTTAAAACATTGGCACGGTCCGCCTGCCCTTCTTAAACGCCTTCCATGTTAATAGAAGTTTCGGAAATTGCATTAGATTGAACAAGTCTTGCTGTGAAGGGTACAAAAGCTCAAGAGCCTGGCTAGTGAGGATCAACGATTAACCTGTCGAAAAACTTGAAGAGGTCCTCAACGCAACAGAATAGCTCCCCAGGAGCTTCTTCTTGAGACAACTCGCCGTTAACCTTAAACAAGTCGTCCTCCATTGCAGCGTCCATCTTCAAAAACAAGGGCAGAGAGTGTGGATGAGAGCTTGCATCTGGCTTGAAGCATGGCCATGGTGGAGGCACGCTCGTATACTCAGGAACACCAGCTTCCCTCCAGTGAGAGGCAGGGAGCAGCATATGTCTCCTATCTGATGAAAAGCGCGTCATAACCTCTCCATAGTTCACCACTCGGAAGCAGTGCCTGAACTCTTTTATATGGATTTGTTGATAATCCATTCCATGAAAAGGTGCCGGAATAGAATGAGTAACGTAATGCTGTAGACTGGACGGAAAAGGCAATACAGAATCAACGTCATAAACTAGAGCGGTCTTCTCTGAATTTCGCCTTGTAGATGTAAGAATCAACGGGATAACATGATAATCCCAATAGCACATGCCCCCTTTCTCTTTGAATGTGGACTTTTGCTCACGAAACGGAACAAGTCTGTCGGGACTACTGACAAAAACAGCGAACAAGTCCCCAATCTTCGCACCGGCCTGCAAGGCCAGTTTCAGGATGTTACACACGTTTTCCTCACAGTAGAACGGGGCTGTGACCGCTTTGCACTGTTCATATGTCAAAACTGTACTTTCGGATGAGGTCAAACTCTTGGCCATTCTCGATTCCTTGATGCGCGCAACCTTGGGACAGTTCTCTAGCTGATTCAAGGTCACTCACATCAAATTCTCAACGTTAGATTGCGTTTGCATCACGACGAGCTCGTCCCATGTGTCGCAAAGGGAGTCGACGGTCTGTCAAGGCCAACAAAGCTACCTCCCAACAGAGCCACCGGCTTGAGCGTTTGTCAGCCACTCTTGTCTTTGGATGAAGCGGTGTTATCCTGATGTGTGTGTCGTGTAAACGCTCTGGCACTAATCTCCCTGGCTTTCCAGCCACGCGGTTCTAGCAAGTGCCTGCAAAGGTGAACTCGGGCACTTTCGAATGCAGCTGCGACAGTGTTGCCGCAAGTGCAATTGTTCTGAAACTGGCACTACCCGAGGACGCTTGCTGAGACTCTGCGATACCGAAAGTAACGACGCCGTAAACCAGAAGTGCTGCAGCTATGCAGAGATGACTGCTCTGTAGCCGCCCTTGTCGCAAAACTTGCGGCATGTGTGTGTGGGATAGAAGTTATGCCGCAAGTTATCCAGTCCATACAGCGGGGGTACGCCATTATCGGACAGGGCAGGCAATTACTGGACAAAAGTGATTTCTGTAATTTTATTCCTTTTCCATTTCACGATTTGACCCCCCAGACGCGTCAAGTAGCAGTAATCCTCTGTCCCCCTTGTCTATTCCTGGACAGTTCGTTTGTCATAGAGCGAAATGGATGACACCACGCGATTCCTCGAATTCGAAAGTGGCAGATTGGCGCTTTTTCCCCGCCCAATTCAGAGTTTGCTTTTGCAGAGTCCAGACAGTCTATGAGGCACTATCCTCAGCTGGTACCCATGTCGCTTCTTTAAGCCTATCGTTCCTCTCCTCATCGCTCCTCTCCTCATCGCTCCTCTTCTCATCGCTCCTCTCCTCATCGCTCCTCTCGTCATCTGGACGCACGGCGATGGTCAAGGAATCTCGTCGCGAATCGCGGAGACAGCGGCGAGAACAAGTTTCTGTGCAAGCGAGCATCGATGGGAAGCTGTCTGTGCGGAAAGGCTTCTGCCAGGGCTCATTCACCGAAGTCTACTCTACAAGACCGTATCACAACGGAGAAAGCTGGTCCGAATGCTAGGTCGAGGTTCACAGGACGTGCTCCAGGCCACAACGGAGCGGGGGACGATATCCTCGTTCAATGGCTTCAGGAGTATGAGGACACCGGCTATCCTCTGACGATACTCGACCAACTCGACGCAGCGGAAGAGTTCGTGGAAACTTTTCCAGAGGATCGCCGCAAGAAGCTCCAGTTCAAGAACGGAAGGCAGGGAAACATGGCTTCGCAACTTCAAGGAGAGGCGAAAGTACAAGCTGCGCTTTGAAAGAGCAAGTAAGCAAGAGGAAGTTCGTTTCCAAGCTACACTGTCTGATACGTAACTACTCACTTTATATCTTGGGAGACCTTTTGCAAGTTACACAACCCTGAGGTTAGGTTGATTTTTAAAACTGACGAGAACCGAATGACACCAGCAGAGGACTTTTTCGTCACAACGAGTAAGAGAACATATGCTTGCTCAGGTGTCCGAGTGCAGCAGTCTCAGCCACTTTTTAAAAACTGCGACAGGTGAAAATTGATGACTGCGATCTGTGCAGACGACAGCACGGCATTTGTATGTTTATGTTGAGGGGAACTGGTATTCAGACAAGGACGATTGTAGGACCAAATGGATGAAACTAATTGAGCCTGTGTTCAAGACGTTAGCTGATTTTCTACCGAGGCACTCTCTAATTACCAGTGGTCGGGACCTTGTCGTCTGGGACAAAGAAAACTTTCTCGAGTGAGCGAAAGCTTTTTTATGAAGTGCCGAGGATCTAACGCTTAAAAGACGCATGGTGTATCTCTTCTTTGACGGCTACCGCAGCCGTATGAGATTCAAGGTGTTTCGGATGCTAAAAGAAGGCAACTTCATTGTTCACTGCCTACCAGCTCATATGAGTGGAGCGACGCAGTCTCTTGATGTCTCTGTCTACTCCCATTTGAAACAACATCTGAGCAACAAGATCTTATCGGTGGCCGGAACCAGCGGGAAAGTTGAATACGACCAATTTGACTTCTCTTTCTTTACCACCCACACGTGCGAAGCCTCCTTCACCCCGCAGAACATCAAAGCAGCGTTTCGCAAGACGGGCTTGTGGCCCATCGATTATGCCAGATTGCTGCACCGCCCATTGCGTATAGGTGGAGGAGAAAGGTGTTCTAGCACTACACAGCTCTCCATGACTGCCATGCAGTAGATGATCAAGAAGAAGCTTGCGAAAGTACGCGAAGGCATGTGTCGTGCACTGAGGGGTGTAGTATTACCCCCCCTTGGGCTTTTTTTAGTTAGATTAGATCAACAACGGAATCCCATACTGTAGAGCTCGACCTTCTACAGTACAACCGCGCGTGTCCACGTGTACACCACGGGGACAAGGGACACGCGCATACACGTGCACACGTGTACCACGCGCGAACGAAGCGCGCACGCACCACGGGTACTACGTGTACTGTCAGCCTCGACATAGCTGACAATATTACAGTGCAGGCCGACCTGCACTACAGTAGCCCCCTACAGTACCTCGGTACTGTAGTGTTATGATAGATTGTTTTGTATATTAAATGGGGAGCGGACCAACGGCGGCAGGAGGGGGAGAAGCACAGACTTGTCCACAACCGACCGCCAAGGTCAGGCCACCCAGCTCATTCTAACCACGCACCTTCGCCTTCGCGCGCGTTAGGAGGAAGGGAGCGGGTAGGGGACACACGCGTGCGCGAGCGAGCCTAGATCCGCCTCTGCCCGTCGGCGCTGGTACGTTACCCAGCGCTGCTCCGGGGCGTCGAGGAGTAGATCAGCCCGCGCGTACGCTCGTCCCAGACCGTCCTGCTCTACCACACCGCTACCAGGGCCCGCTTCCTTGCCTTGTTAGCTGGTGCTTCACCCGTCTTCACGATCGAACGGGGTCTACGTCGGACTGCGCATACACCCTCGGTCGTCTAGGGGTACCCGTAGACGACCGAGGGTGTATGCTAATCCCCTAATCCCCTTGTAGCGTAAACACGTGTTTACGCTACAAGGGGGAAGGGTGGTATCCCCCTCTGACAGAGCGCGCGCGTTCGGGAGCGCATGTAGAGGATTCGGGATACCACCCGTAAAGGAATTCGGTACGGGGCTGGGCGCTATGCGCAGTAGGGAATTAGAGAGGTAAAAGGAAATGGAGGACACGCGCAGGTGGGGCGGAGCGGTTGGAACAGGCTGGCGCGCACGCTACAGTAGGGGAGCAGGGGGCGCGCCCGGTAGAGGTAGGTGGGATTCGGGGACGTTGATAGCTCGCGTGGTACCGTCGTGGGACGGGGACCGGCGCGAGGCTACGACTCCGATTCCAGAAACTCAGGTTCTCGACCCAAGGCTTCGTGAGGATTTACTTCGGGCCGGACGTCGACTATATAGAAGTCGACGTCGGGATATAATAATAGTAATAATACTAATTAAAATAAAAGGGGCACGACACCCGTGACACGTGGTGGTGGGCCACGGGTACATGTGGTTAATTGGCACGGATAAATGTGACGCATAACACGGGTACACGTGGGTAATGGCACGAATAAACGTGATGCATACCACCCACAGGTACACGTGGGTAGACTGTCAGTACTTCGACAGGGCTCCATGGAGCTTACACCCGGCCACGAGCGGGGGATTGGATACACGGTTACACGTGGTCTATATATCACTTATGATAGTGAGGCATTCCGCGTGTGCTACAGTACAGCACCGTGATTACGAGGGCGGTCAGTGCTCTACAGCATGCAGCTTCAGTCCGTTGCGAGCAGCCGCAGATTCCTTTTCACGTCACAGAGACTTCCCTTGACCACCGAGGAAGCAATGGCCGCTGCGTTAGCACATGACAGGCAGACGGCTAAAATAAAGCCGCAGAGGAGCGCGCGAGGTAAGTTAGAGAAGAGAAGCACATCGCGAAGGAAGCCGAATCAGCTGCAGTTCGAGAGAAAAACACCCTTACCGCCAACATCACTAGATCGAGCCGGCATTCCGTTCTCCGCCTGACTACAAAGTCCTCACCGCACGGTGAAGAAAAGACGTGCGGGTGCGAAGAAGAGAACAGCGTAGGGGCTCCAGCCAGACGCCTCTGCTGTCTTGTCTTCGTCTGCTGCGTCCATCTCCGGTGGTGGCGGAGCTCTTTTGACTACTGCATCTTGCTTGGGATGAGTCGGTCACCGGCCAAAATGCAGTGCGCAGAATAACGTTACATTAAATATTTTGGGACAGATTTGTAGGGCGGTTGCCAGACGTTTCTCCAAAACCTGCTCTGTCAGAGGTCCCCACTGCCGACCTTGCCGTTCCGAGTAGTGGTGGCCGATTCCGGCCATTCGAAGGTAACAACACTCACAACATCTTCAGTTGATACTCTGTGAAGATTCAGGATCATTTGGCAAAACGTTGGTCTTTTTGCGTTTAGATTTGTAAAATCGTCCTATAATTGCGTACCCCGCTGTAGTAAAGCCAAGATCTCGCCGCACCGCCGTTCAACGTGAAACGAGATTGGACCACTTGGGGCTGAAAGCAGGTATGATAAATCTTAATTTGACTCTGTGAAGCTGAGCCACCTTCCCCAACCGAGTTTTCAGGGCCGACTTCACCGAATTGAGCAGTCTGGTGAGATATGTCCTTACGCCAACCTCCGCTATGGCGGTGAGCCCGCACTCGAGCCAAAAGGCACCCTTCCATCGTACGCAGCCGGATCTTCGGATCACGATGAGCTTTGGGCGGGCTGTCAAGGCCCTGTAAGAAGAAAAGTGGAAGAGCTTGAGACGCACGACGTATCAAGGATATGGACGCCGAGGGACATATTTGTGCCTCTTCTGATGCGTCTACGAGGGCATAAAAAGCGAGCGTCGCGCAATCGTACACTGGGCTGTGCATAAGAGTTCTGTCTCCCAAGAAAAGCAACTGCTTTCCATTCTTCCTGTCAGCGTGCCCGAACTTCCCGCAAGCCGCTAAACGCCGTTAGTACCAACTATTTATAACCCGTTTGCAGTGCGGGACAGGGATCTGTCACGAAAAATCAGTTAGCACTCGCTATCTCGCATGGATGTGCTGCTGGAATAGGCGGTTGCAGCAAGCGACTGGTGTAGTACAAGCGCAGGTATCGCTTATCCGAAAACGAAAAACAAGTACAGGCTGTACCTAGATGAGAGCGCCTGCGGGACCACTACGCCGGTGCGTCAGGAGGACTAGTCCAAACGGAAAGAAATCAAAGAACATGGGAAGTACATCGCACTGGACGCGCGCAGCTTTACTGTAGTGTAATCCAATATAGCCGGTGACGAGCTGAAAACTTAAGCAACTTACTATCTGTACGGTCAAAGTTGTAGCATAAACACCCCCAACGGAGAGGGGTGTGGTACAATTGCGTACCACGACCACCCCGGGGAGATGTGAACCCGACGGTACAGCGGGTGCTACTGTAGCGAGCGGGCGTACACGCGCCCGTCGCGGAGTACAGTAGTACCCCGCGGGTCACGGTTGCATAATCGCGAAGGTGATTATTTACTGCTGGCGGCGGCTACTGTACACCCTCAACACGTCTTACAGCGCGTATGCATGCGTCTGTAAGTACCCGCTTGCTGTGCGCTGTGCACGTGTATAGCGGAGCAATTAAGAGTACGGCGCACTGGCTTACCGTGTAAGCCACTAGATAGATACTGTGGTGTGATATGATAGATTCTTTACTTGTATATTAAATGACAGGGCGACCGGCGGCGGAGGGAGGAGAAGGACAAGCACGGGCTTGACCAGATCCTCCGCCGCAGGTCTAACCCTGTCTGCTTATTCTAAACGCGTTCTCTTAACGCGAGCGCGTTAACCAAAAACTAACGCGGGTAGCGGTCGCGACACGTGCTCGAGCGAGCCGGATCCGCCTCCGCCCATCGGCGCTAGAACGCTAACTAGCGCCGCCCGGGGCGTCGAGCGCGTTGATCCGCTCTAAACGCGCATTGTAGTCGCGTCCGCTCCCCACCGCTCTACCACGCTACCACCGCCCGCGTACGTTCTGGTGTCCGTGTTTTGGTGTTGTTTTCTCCCGTCTCACAGGCATTACGCGACTATAGCTAAACCCCCACCGCGACCGGGGGTTTATGCTACAGTCACACGTATTACGACCTCTGGCGTGGCTACGCGCACACGTCTGTAATCCGTACGGTTATAGGTAGTAATTAGTAGTTAATGGCACAACTTTATTAATTGTGTACAGTAGCTGGTATACAGTAAGGAACGGCTAGTGGGACAGGTGTCCGGGCGTCCCACTTAGGCTTAAGACCGGGGGCACCTGCCCCGTCCCAGTAAGGAGGAAGCAGACTCGCCTCCCTTCTTTACGGCTATAAGCTATCACCGATCCCGGTTTCCCTTAGCGCTCGGGCTTCCAATCCGTGACTGGCCGCCCGGTTATTCCACCTCCGACCGGCCGAACGTCACCTGCCACGTGTGCGTTCCCTCTTTTTGGAGTCCATCCACACGGTTTGCGTTCGCGCGTGGGTAACCCTAACCCCCTCGTTTCCGAGTGGTCTGGACGACGACAGTTATACCACATTTTGGTACTCTTGTGGAGGGTATAGCTACGGAGGTGGATACCGCACTGGATCGCCAGCCCGAGTAATTACCGGACGGATTGAAAGAGGTCGGAAATCACCGCGTGGATCGCCAATGATCATCGACGATGAACCGTGCGGATTCCGCCGGAGAAGACACCGCCTCCGAGCGAGCAAGTACCTGCAGTGACAGAGGCGCACAGCGCCCCCGGATCGACAATCCGGAAGCCCTGCCAAGCCGGCCGTCTACCAGGGTCCAGAAGACCCGTTCCGTTTCGGACACCACTGTAGTATAGTGGCGGTCGCCAGCTATGAGCTAGCTGGAGGGAGAGGTGATGACCAATGAGGGGTGTCCCGCGGTAGATCGGGACGGTGGTACAGCAAAGGGGAAGTACGTCGGCCGACTGTAAAAGCATGGCGTACTGGTCAAGGTGCGGACCCGGGATGGGACCAGCACTGGAAGGGGTCATGTACGATCACTCAAAAAAAGGAAAGCCCAGCCTAGAGACTAGTGTCCGAAACGGGCGGAGCGTCGAATAGCGGGAAATCCTGGATGGAACGAGAGGGACATATGTCAATAGTGCGGCAAAGGCTAGAGGCTTGTCGTAGCCCGCGACCTGACAATCGTCACAATACAGGGAAAGAGAAATAGGTCATGCGACAGTAATACGGCTAGGATAGAGACTGGTCTTATCCCGCGTTGTCGCAACGCCGGAGGACAGGAGAAGGTAAGGGTAAAGGCAATAAAATCCAGGGAAACGTTGCAAGACAGATGCTGATAATATCGCCTAAGTCAGAGGCTTGTCTTGACCCGCGGCGTCGCACCTTCGAAAGAAATCTGTTCCCAAAAGATCGTTGACTGTTTACTGTCATTGCCCGGTGCCGTCGCTTAAATGAGCGAGGTCGCCGGGTCTTGGGCATTGTCCATTCTACTGTACTACTGTACTCTACTATGCAAATGCACTGTACTATGCCACTACTACTGTACCTTGCCATATACAACCTCTAGGCTGTAATGTATACAGTACGTCGTCGGCCTGTAATGCCTACGTGTAGTTCGTCCGTCTGTAAGGCTCACATGTAGTCCGTCCGCCTGAAAGGCACCCGTGTAGTCGTGCGCCTGTAATGAACCCTCGGCGCCGAACACTGTACAAATTACAAATCTTGGTCGTGATATCACACGGCCCCCTGCCCAAACCGCAGCTGTCCCGGCGACCCACTTGATTCTGACATCGATCTCTTTCCTCTTTTTTTCTGTTGGCGTGACGTTGGATGCGCTTGCGCGCGGACCTGATGGCCGAATTCATGCACAAGGGCTCTGCCGTGGAGATGGGAAATTTTGTGTGGCTCCGGGGCCACGCGGTGCCGCTCGAAATCTTCGAGCAGCGGGAGTTCCGTTGGCGGTGTGACAGTGCACCCGAGAACTGGAGATCGGGGAACCGCCTTCCAAGAAATTGGACATCGCAGGCCATGGTCAATCCGCGTTTCGACTACGGCTTCTACGACAACGTACTGTCACCTGACTAGCATTTTGACGTGTCGTTCGCCCGATACGGACGTGAAGTGGCATATTGCCATGCGGTGGTAGCTGTCCAAGCAGCGGTGGGTTTATTTGACGATGTGGAGCAGTTCGACCGTCGTTGCTTGTTTGCGACGGCCTCGTTGATTCATCCAACGCATTGGCCCTTTCATGACAAGGCGATCATATCGACGGTCGTCACAGCTACATGCGTGAGTCATGGCGTCGGTGGACACATTCATCCCGACACACGTTTGGCGTTTTTGCTGCCGTGCAGCAACGAGAAATGTTTGGTCTGCGACCGGAGGGTGTGAGGCAGCGATGGCCGCGAGTCTCAAAAGATTGGGAGAAGTTGGAGGTTCCTCTATGGATTCCAGTTGGCACGCCACCTGTCGTGACGTACTTGGGAATTGACTTCGCAGTTGCAAGCCTTGAAGATTGCCTCGGGAAATTTTTCTACACCGAGTTTGCCTGGCTCGCGGAAACGGAGGCCATCCATGTAGCCCGACAAGACCGCTTGCCGCGGTTTTCCGCTTCTTTAATTGCGACAATTCGCAGAGTTGGCGTTGATGCTATTTGTTTCGGTCCCACTGACCACATGGTCGAGTTAGAAGCACTTCTTCACGAAATAGAAGTCATTCGATGGGACCGCGTCTGGCGGTGCAACGGAAAGGCTCCGAAGTGTAACCATTACGGTACTCCGGTGTATGACTTGGGTGATTATGCCGAGCTCGACGCGCAGCAATGAGCAACACAAATGCCAGATGCGATATACATCGAGGAAAAATATGACGGACTTCCATGCGAATCAATACCATCTACAGGTGTGCTGCATACGGGGTTTCTTAACCACACCGTGCCAAATCCGATCCTGGTACCCCGGTACCGCGGCCGTGAGGACTCAGGCTTTGACAGCAGGCGGAAGAGAAATAATCGCGGGGGCGTGGGACACCATAACCGAGCGGCATCAGTACCGGTAGAACCGTCCTCGACGACTCCTCTGGGTGGCCAAACTGGCACTGTCGAGAGGGGCATTTCACAAATTCGATCACTGCTCGTCGAGCGAGGCTTGCAGCCGAGGATGGCATCCTTCGGTGTCGCACTGCGATCCTCTGCCAGTGGTGTGGCCGACATAATTGAAACCCTATTACGCCATAGCCCTTCGCGGAGCCTTCTGACAGCTTGTCCATCATACTCCGCGAGCAGGGATGATATCAACGATCTGGATGCGCATTCTGATATCGAGATTGATATTTTGCGAGGCATTTCTCCTCCCCAAAGCCCCCTCACGACGTACGTCCCTGTTGAACCGGCGCACGCCGAACCTGAGCCGGATATCGATCCCACGACTGACTAAATTGTAGGCAGCCTCTTTCTTGAGCGTCTCCTATTGTCTCAACAGTTCCAGCCGACCATTTTTCATATCCATTTATGTAAAAGGCTTTGAGATACCAGGAAATCTTTCTTTTGACTAATGCATCGTAGCCAGAATACGGCCAAGGTGTTCTGAAACCTGACGGCTTAGTCGACGAAAATCGTGGGCAACGGAGTTGAAAGGATAGTTACGCCTTGGTTCCCAAGTGTCGCGCGACTCATCATAACTGGTCCATCAGACTCTAAATCGATGGTTTAGATCATTATACACGACAATTGCGTCAAATGAGTGCTCTTTTCTTCTGCCGTCCACGGCGTATTCCGTTTCAAATATTTCTGATCTTCAGAGGCGAGGGAATGGTCTCTGATTCTCTTGACAGATATGTTCTGACGTGTTTCTACCACTATGTTCATCACAGGAACTATTCCTAGACTCATAATACGCTGATTGCCTGCCGCCTGTAGCATGCAGTTTAGGGGTACGTCTTCAGACTCATTGTCGTGGTCGACTCTTCTTGTAATTCTCGCCAGGCCAAGGACGCTCTTCTTTGAGACCCGATCCCTGGTTACTGTCTCCGTAAGGCCATCACGAATACTAGTGACTGTGTGATGTTGCACCAATGAGCTCAGGTGGTCCATCTACTTTTGTCTGTGGCTTGTTCCTGTAAATCCCTCCACTTTCAGTACTTCGCGGCACTTCTCTTTTCACGAACACTTTGTCCCAATCATCCGCTGGGCATGCCATTTTTCTGACATGCTTGTCGTACTTTTCCTTGTAATGTGCCTGAGCTGCTCTTAGCGTTTCGGTGGTTCCGTCCATGAGACTTTTAAGATGATCCATCAGCCCCATAGTGGCACCTCGAGTTTCTGGCAATGTAACATTCTCAGGGATGTTGCCGAAGGCCACGGGCCCTCGAGGTCGTGACAACACAACTTCAAATGGTGTACATCCCGTGCTGCGATTTACTTGCGTGTTGTACGCGTACGTCAGGGGACCATAGTATTCATCCCATTTCTTTTGATGTTCAACGACGTAGTGGCGTATGCCTGATAATACGGTTCGGTTGAACCGTTCTTTTTGACCATTGGTCCGCGGGTGATACGCTTTGGTAAACAGTTTGCGAATCCCCATAATTGGACAAATGTTTGGAAGAACTTCGACGCGAATTGACCACCGTTATCAGATAGATGATAAGCAGGTGGTCCATACGGATAAGTCCAACCCTCAAAGAATGCTAGTGCCACTGTCATTGACGTGATGCTTTTTAGCGATATCGCTCTTGTCATCTTCGAGTAACGATCGGATATGACCAAAAGGTATTGGTTCCCTTTTGTCGATCGTGGTAGCAGTCCCAAAATATCGATGGCGACGAACTCTAGCGGTATTCTCGCGGGGAATGGTTTCAAAAGCGTTGAGTGCTTGTGCAATTTTACTCTTTGGCGGGCGCATAAGTCACGCTGTGTCACACAAGCGTGACATTCCAATGCCATGGAAGGTACCAGTAGAACGTGCGTCGCATTGTGTTGAATTTCTTTGTACCCCCCAGGATGACCGGATGTTCTTGTATAGTAACATAGGTAAAGAATCTTCGGCCTTAGCATCGTCGGTACGACAATTCGTCTGCAGTCGTCGAGATGGGCTATGCGGACCAGGAGGCCGCGGTCGTCGACGTCGAAACGATTTGTCTTCTCATTGTCGACTTTTTCTTTCGACATTTGACAGTATCTGTCGTTAGCTTGGGAGATCACCAGCTCTTTGATTCGGACTGGACTTAGATCTATGTTCTCGGAATTGAAGAAACAGATCCCCACGCCGTTAAGGTCTGACGTGCTTGCATTGCGCCTGTGCTCTCTCTCGACATCTTCGTCATCTTGGTCTTCATTCATCTAATTGCTGTTTTCTTGAACCCAGAAACACAGAATGTCTGAGTCAGGTTCGACAGCACTCTCTCCAAATGTTGGCAGCCTTGACACAGCGTCTACAATGCAGTTGACTGCCCCTTGGCGGTACTTGATTGTGAAATCGAACTCCAACAGGCGGAGACGCCATCGAGAAAGCCTGTCACTGGCGTCCGTTGGACTCATCATTTACTTTAAGTATTGATGGTCTGTGTAGAGCTCTAATTGCCTCCGCTCGAGGTATGGTCTCAAAATATGCACTACCCAAATTACGGGGAGGAATTCCTTTCCCTGACGCCGTAATTCTCTTCCGCTGGATTTAACGAACGACTCCAAAATCCCACTGCGTGGCGCGTTCCGTCTGGATATGTCTGAAACAGGGCGCAGCCCACTTGTCCCTCGCAAGCATCTGTGTCAACGGAGAACGGTAAATTTGAGCGCGGTAGCCTGAGAATGGGAGGACTTACAAGCGCGGTCTTCAATAGTTCAAAAGCCTTGGAATGTTCAGCGGATAGTTTCTCAAATTGGAGAGGCCTCCCCTTTGCTAGAATTGCATTCAGGGGTGCCGCAGTCCTTGCCAAATTCGGTACGATCCTTCGGTAAACATAGCATATGCCGTTGAAAGAGCGGGGCTCAGTTTGCGTCTTCGGCTCTTGTGCCATCTTGATGGCATCAGCGTCCTTCTCGGCAACGACCAGAAATCCAGGGTGGATAACATGCCCGAGATAGTCGACCGACTCAGCGAAGAAATTACACTTTTCAAACTTCAGAGAGAGCCCTGCGTCCTGAAGGACTTTCAAACCATGTTGAACATGAGTTGAGTGCTCTTCAATCGAATTCGAGAAAATGATGATATCATCAAGGTACATGAGGAAACATTTCCACCTATATCCTGATAGTAGTATATCGAGTGTTCTCTGGAATGTGGCGGGAGCATTACACAAGCCGAAGGTCATTCTTCGAAACTGGTAAAAACCTTCATGACATGTAAACGTCGACTTTTCTCTATCGGCTTCCGCCACGGGGATCTGCCGATAACCGCTGTTGCAATTGAGCGTTTTGAGGTATTGAGCGTCCTCTAACGAGTCCAGGGAGTCATCCATCCATGGAAATGGATATAAATCCTTCACAGTGATGGCATGTGGCCTTCTGAAGTCAACGCAGCGATAGGGCGCGGTATAGCCGCAACCGGGACGCCGGGGGCACTGAGAAAAACTCCGTCGTGTGCCACATGCGCACCTAGTCGTCCCCGCGGCGCCATCGCAGGCGACTCTCCTTGGCCGAGTTCTTTCCCCACCAAACGCGGTCGGCGACGCTATACGATCGGTCGAAGGGCCAGGGAAGGACACTAACCGCATATCGGGTGTAGGGTCCACATCCCCGGCAAAGTTTCCGAAGAGGTTCATCAGCCGCGAATGGTATGGATCCTCACCCGCCCAGCGGACATAGAGGAGGTCCGAATCCGGTACGGCCACAGACCAGTGAGAATCGTGGAGACAGCGCGTCCTGCAGGCTGCTGAGCGGCTCTCCGGTCGAATAAGACCGGGAGGGGAGGGCGTACGAATGCCCCGCCGTCTCGGAATCGCCACGAACCTTGCCGCGTCCAGAGAATCCGCATTGACGTAGGTTTCGACGGAGATCGGCGGATGACTCCGTGAGGGGTTCTGCCCACCTCAACCCGAGCCATGATCCATGTTGGCCCATGGCAACAGACCCCGGACTGTTCGAACACAGATACGGAGCCAACCGCTGGGAGGTCCGACCGCCGCTACGATGGTTCCCCGCATAGGGCTCGGGGCGTGTCGAACGCGGGTCTTCATCGACCACCGAGGGGCCCCCGGCTTCGACCCGATCGGGCAACTGCGTCGCCGCGGTGGCCTCGCCAACGCGGGGAACCGGAACGGATCTCAGAGGGACGAGTAACGACCCGCACTCTGCAGAGGCGGAAGCGGTGGCGGGCAGATCACTGTCACTCTGCTGCCGCGCTGGATTAAAAGCGATGGTTGACGCGGGCATCTCTGAGGGGGGCGTCGGAGGAGGGCTGCCCGCAGTCCGATCGGTGGTTCTCCATCCGCAGAAAAGTGGGTAAATCGGGAGATGATGTACGATGGAGACAATGGATGATGGTAGTCGTGGGGTGAGTTGTGGGAGATGATGAAAGCGTGAGGGGATCCGCCACCGCATGGGAAGATTCAGTGCGGTTAAATACCGAAGAACTCCACAGCCTCCCTTGTGGAGGTGGCCGCCACGCGACCGCGCGCCTGCGGTCGGCGCGGGTTTTTCCGTACGGTGAGAGCTCCGTGCGAGCCGATCATGGCAGAACTCGGCCGCGACGTGGACGTGTCGCAAAATAAGGACGGGGGTCTGTAGCACAATTGCGTACCACGACCACCCCGGGGGAATGTGAACCGGACGGGAGAACGGGTGCTACTGTATCGAGCGGGCGTACACGCGCCCGTCGCGGCGTACGGTAATAACCCGCGGGTCACACATGTTTCGACCGCTGGCGTGGCCAAGGTTACACGTCTGTGATCCGTACGGTTATAGGTAGTAATTAGTAGTTAATGGCACAAATTTATTAATTGTGTACAGTAGCTGGTATACAGGAAGTAACAGCTACTGTAGCGGGACAGTTGTCCGGGCGTCCCACTTAGGGGTTAAGAATGGGGCCACCTGCCCCGTCTCAGTAAAGAGGAGGCAGACTCGCCTCCCTTCCCTTTACGGCTCTAAGCTATCACTGATCTCGGTTTCCCTTAGCGCTCGGGCTTCTAACCCGTGACCGGCCGTACGGTTATAGCCAAAGGGGTGCGGGCATGTTTTGTATGCGTACATGCATGCACGAGTGCGTATCCGTGCTTAAGCCGAGCACGCCCTATGCCTATAGTTCTGGTTATCATCCATTTTAAAGAGAGCCACCTCTGTTAATGTATGGCTTACTCTTGAAACCGCATATTACCAGGGGCACTGGTTGGTGCATATTGCACCCAGAGATTATGGCACAGATTTACTAGCAAAACAAAATTGTTTAGATTTCCTAGGACCGTTGCACCGACCACATTCATTCCTTGCACATTTCTCAAGGCTCCTTGCACTGCGTCCCTCCTCCAAGACAATAATTATTACTGCGCGGCGTGCAAATGGATTTGCAACAATGCTGTCATGCGATAAGACAATATTATACTGTGCTTCCCACCCAAATTCCAGAGGGACGACGGTCTCTTACTTTGTGACCAGAGAGAGTTGAAAGTGTTCAACATTTTCACTTAACCACAATTACGCAACCAACTATATATCTATCTTCACAGATTTAAACACCTTCGCTTCCCTTCCAATGAACATCGCCAACCAAACCGACCACCAGCTTGATGAACAACCAGATCAGCACCCTATCCAGCAACTAGACCAGCAACCTGGTATATCCCAAAGCAACAACGCTATCCTCAACACATCTGAACGAACCTTGGATTCTCCGCAGATTTCGACATAATTATTAAATCGTAGAGGCCTTTCAAGAAGAATTTTTAGAAGACATTTTCAAGAAAAACAAGCTTCCTTTTGGCAGAAGAACACGGAGATACTAGAAGACTGTAGCTGGTTTTCCTGACAAGCACTTCCGAATTGATTTGTCAAGGACAACCCCAATCTGAAAACAACGCTCTTATCATTAAAACAATCCACTTCAATTTGTTTTATCGAGCAACTTTTTTTCACACTCCTTTACCAAGTTATCGCCCAAAATCCTTTATATGCCCTGAAAAAGACAACGACCGTACGATCCCGAGCTCGATCGCATCATCGAAAAGGCAGACAAGGATTGGCACAAGAGGGGAGCTGAAGACGGCCGGAAAAGAAACCGCTACAAAGAAGACGAAGCCGAAGAAGCGAGTTGTGACGAAGTCGAAGCCAATACCGAATCTGAAGACGAGATAACTCCCGCACCCGCGTCTAGTTCGAAGGCTCCTCCAGTTGTTGACGACAAGGTCAACCATCTTTTTCATCGAATCGCCACGGACAAGCACCGTCAACGACAGAAGAAGAAAAGTCGGAAATATTCGACATTCCACTGCACACCTTGCCGATTAGAGTTCCAAACATTAACTTAGAGGAATCAACACGTGGGAGGTCGCCCACACCAGAAGAAAGTCAAGAGTCTAGACAACACTACTTTCAAGTGTACGACTTGCGACGACTTCTTTCCTACCAAACACAACCTTGACGTCCACCATCTTAGCCGAAGACATAGGCGCAAGGTGAAGTACCTCCAAAACTAAGGCGCTTCATTCCCTTTCCGATAGCAATTAAGGAATACAAAACCCAACAACTCGTCAATAATGACGTCAGTCAATTCCCTTCGCACCCAGTTGAACAACGATACTCCCATTTCCCTTCCTCAAATCAACGTTAGAGCGACCATCCTCATGCATCTCTCCGCCGATCCTCAACCCCCGAGTGAAGTTCTAATCACACGCTTACGCGAAGACTTACCGGTTGATGTTCTTTATAATCAGGAAAATATACGAGGCCCCAGCACGCTCTACCGTATTCTCCGAGATTATTTACTTCTTAATGGACTAGAATACTCACAACACGAGGGAAGTAACCGCATTACTATGGGGCTACCTGCCACCTTGTACGATTCGGAAGCTGACAGGAAGAAAGTATACGACGCTGTTGCGAGCAGCACGACAGCCGCGTCGGTAGCCGAAACGTCTGCAGGAGTAATGGCGGGCTCGGTTCGCGGAGCTGCCATCTCTGAGCTCCGGAACAACGGTCATGCGTCTTCCGCGTCATCTCATCAGGACAATGAGATGAGAAGGATTGCTCACAGCATTGCCTTACGCTTTAGAAGTGACGACAAATTTAGTGGTAAATTAGGTGAAGATCTTAATGAAGCTATTAATCTTTATCTTGACGATGCTAATGACTATGAGCTGAACCAGGAACAACGGCTAAAATACTTCCATAACATATTTGAAGGTGAAGCCCGAAAGTTCTATCTTCTCAAAGTTAGTAAGCGCGTACCCACTTTCGCTGAAGCTTGTGTTAAGATGAGAACGGAATTCAACAGCATTACCCGGCGAAATCGTGTGCGGAAATACCTCCAAGGTCTTCGGCTAGCTGTAACCATGCGCGAACGGTCCTGCTCAGTCACTGAGGCCTTAGAAGAATTCTGCGCGACGATCACCAAGTTTTCCCAGCAAGGCCCACGCAACCATCGCTCTGAAGAGGACAAAGTGGAGTACTTGTACCGTTCTGTTGCTGGCCATGAGTGGGCTAGTAATTCTCTATCACAAGCGATAGCAAGCGAACCTGCTGACTTTCAGCAGATGTTCACAGACCTCGATTCAGCTTGGATACAGCAACAGGAGGAAACTGAAGGTCGAAAACGAGACGGTATCCCTCAAGCAAGGTATAGAATGGAGCAAGGTATAGAATGGAGCAAGGTAGTCGCCTACCTGGTCTTTACTACGAGGGACAAGGTTTTTTCGGAAAACCTCGCAAGTTCAATTCTAAATCTTCAGTCCCCAGAGGATACCGACCCCCTAGTAACTTCCCGCCAAATAAGTCTCGAAGGTCAAGCGAGAATAGTCCTGGCCAAAACGGACTTGACAAGTTCGGTAAAATTCGCAATTGCCATAATTGCGGAAGTAAGGATCACTTCATAAGGGATTGTAATTTTAAAGGCAGAAACATTGCGACAAATGTCGCAAACATGCTTACACAGAACCCTCATGCGGCAAAGCGAATTCTTTACGATATATTTCTACAAACAGAGGATGCATTCTGCAACGAAGAAGACCATGAAGCATTCTTTGAAGGGGAAGAAGGTAAAGAAGAATCAGAAAGTACTACCGAAGAACAAGCCACGAAGAAGACCTTGTATGAAAGACTACAGCAGTTCGGCAATCAAGACGATGCCGACGAGATTGATGAGGAAAACATCGACCTCGAGGATTTTTAGAAAGGAGTAGTCCACGCCGTCGAAATACAGACAAAATAGTTAGTTTTGTCACATTAAAAGAAAATAATAGAGTTTTCGACACTACTCCTATAATGAATCGGTGTTTTTACAAAGTAGGAAGAAGATCCACCCCCAGTAAGATTTATAGAAAGAACAAGGAAGAGAAGATTTTCGTCATTTTCAACGATGATAAGATCAAGAAGCTCGCGAAGACCAACCTCGCTACAAGTAACCAGGGCGTGCAACCTTGGCATGGCGCCTGCATCGACATTGGGGCACAAAAGACCGTCATTGGTCTACCCCAGGCAAAAGCGTACTGCCGCTATGCAGGCATTCTCTTCAGTCCCATCCGCAACAACAACGCATATCGTTTTGGCGTGGGACAGAAACGCTCACTTCGATCTATTGAGATCCGCATACCAACACCCGGCAAATCATTCTTGCCAGTCCCAGTTGACGTTGTTTCAGCCGACATCCCACTGCTTTTGGGACTCGATTTGCTGGACGACTGCAGAATGTATTTCAACAACGTAAGAAATCTACTCTGTTTTCCAGACATTAATTGGGAAATACCAATTTCAAGAAAGCTCGGACATGCATACGTGGAATGGAAACAACTTGATTCGATCTTGTTTACAAGATCAGAATTGCTCCGATTGCATCGCGGGTTCCAACATCCGCACCAAGACAAGCTCTTAAATCTTTTAAGAAGAGCGAGACCCGCAGATCTAGATCTACAAACTAGATCTATACTAAGAGAACTTTCGGAGTCATGTGACACTTTTCAACGTCTAGGACCTAAACCAATCCGCTTCAAAGCTACACTACCATCCGTAGATGACATAATTTTCGGAGAAGAGCTTTCTATTGATCAAATGTTCATATATTCCGAAGCGATACTTCATGTGGTCGACACCGCGACTCGTTTCTCTGCGGAAACATTTCTCAAAGAATGTGGGCAGAGTGTAGAAGGTATCGGGCCCGCATTCAATGAAGCATGGTGCACTATCTACACTGGATACCACAACAGACTTAGAACAGATGCTGTATCCGTGTTTACATCTCCGAGGTGGAAGCACCTCACTGACATGTCAGGTATCGAATTAAGGATATGAGGGGTAGAAGCCCACAATTCTCTAGGCATTGGTGAGCGATTGCATGCGCCGTTTCGTCGTATCTATCGAAAAATCAAGAACGACTTCACCTATGTCTCACCTGACATATTGTTAAAACTTGCCGTAAAAGCCATGAACGACACTAATGGTGAACACGGCCTAGTACCATCCCTTCTCGTTTTCGGAATCATCCCACGATTCCCAATAATTAGTTCACACCTTTCTACTCATCGGGAAAGAATGAAGGCACTCTCAGAAGCCCAAATGGAAATGAACGCTATCATATCCGAGAGAAGAGTTTCCAAGATACTTCATCGCAACATTCCCCAGGCTACTGATCGGGTCTACCAAGCCGGTCAAGAGGTACTGGTGTACAGGGAAGGACCCGACGAATGGTTGGGACCACACAAGTCAAACCGTATAACCGAACAACATCGAGTTCGGATATGGTTGACTCTTCTGAATTCCTCAACGAGATGCTCTCTCCTTTCTTATCAGAATCATCACCAAAGCCCCCTCAATGTCAAACACTCATTACGGAGGTAATTCAATCCAGTGATCCAAGAGCCGAAAAGTTCGCGGAGGCCAAGAAGACGGAAATCCAAGGTTTCATAGACCGCGGAACTTGGAAGATAGTCCTAAAATGGGACGTCCCATCAAACGCCAACGTTTTGGGAGGATGCTTCGTGCTAGCCACAAAAGACGAAGGGACCCAAAATGAAGTCTGGAAGGCAAGATTTGTGGTCCAGGGCTATCGGGATAACCTCAAAACATCGCTCGTCCATAACAATCCGAATGTTAGACCACACTCGGTCAGACTTCTTATCGGATTAGCTTCAGTATTTGGGTTTCGCCTGTTCTCGACAGGTGTAACTCAAGCCTATCTCCAAAGCGCTGACAAACTCATGCGAGATGTCTACTTAAATCCTTCAAAGGAATTTTGAGTTAGCCCCTGACAAATTAATAAAGTTGTTAAAACCGCTGTATGGTATCGCTGATAGTGGCGAGTATTGGGGCAAGACTCTATCTGAACACCTTCTAAAGGACATCGGGATGAAATCAACATTGGGAGATGGAGCTCTGTTCTACAAGACGATGGAAAATGCTTTATCAGGACTTTGTGCCACATACGTGGACGACATTCTACAAGCTGGTAACGATGAATTTTCGGACTTAGTAAAGAAAACGGAGGAAAAATTCGATTGCAAAAGCAGGGATTACGACAATGTCCAATTTGCAGGGATTGAGGTTGAAACCAGAGAAAACGGATTTCAAGTACATCAGAAGAGCTACCTTTCGAAGCTACCTATACTTGAAAAACATTCGTCCTTTAAACAATTTCGGTCGCCACGCGCCAAGTTGTCTTGGGCATTAAATAGTAGGCCAGATATTGACTGTGCAGTAGCCCAAAGCACTCAAGTAACGGAGGAAATGTTCGATAAGGAGCAAGAAAAACTGATCAAGTCGTTAAATGCCATAGTTAGGTACCTGAAAAAAACACTTGGGCTTATTCTCAAATATCCCAAGTTAGACAAAGAATCCCTATCCCTTCTCGCATATTCAGACGCATCATATGCTAATAACCATGACGGAACTTCGCAACTTGGATATGTCGTCTTCCTGATTGACAAGAGCAAGAAATGTCAGCCACTGGCTTGGTCGTCACATAAGTCAAAAAGGGTCGCCCGCTCAGTATTAGGGGGCGAAACCATGGCATTTGCTGACGCCTTTGACATGTCATATGTCATTAAGCGCGACTTACAACGCCTTATTGGTCGAAACGTACCCTTAACCATGGTTACAGACAGTCTCTCTCTATTCGACATAATCACAAGGGCGTCCATCACTGCCGAAAAGAGGCTTATGATCGACTTAGAAACTGTGAAGGGCGCTTACAAAAGAAGAGAAATCGAGAAGATGGGATTCATTCGCACTGCATTCAACCCAGCCGATACACTCACTAAAGCTAAGAAATGTTTGGCAATGGACGACGTACTCACAACAGGAACTCTGCCACATTCTGTTGAACAATGGGTAGCAAGAAAATAGCATTGTTGAGCCATTTTAGATGGCGAGTGTGAATTATTCCGGCTGGCGACGAGTAGTGTAATTACTGGCTACAACAATTGTGTAATTTAGGAGAAACAATTTCTCCTGCATTTGCTAACATGCGACAACTGCGGCACGACCCCATCGCATAATTTTTTGTAATGGGGAAACACCTTCTAGAGGTACATATGAGCACATTAGAGTAGAAATCGGGGTTTTTACTACGAAAAAGGCAGATATCAGCTACTTGTAGAGTAGTATATAAGATTGACGAACTTCGTATACTTTAGGATGCACCACCATCCACCCCCACAACAAACCTCAACTTGAACGACAGCTCAACCCCAACCGGTCTCCCCGGTCCCCAACCTGACCCCACAGAGGGTCAACCCGAAAGGCCCAACAGGACCTTTCTCCGCCCCAATCGGGCAAACATCTAACCACGCTATCTAGGTCATCGGACCTTTTCCCACAACTCCTGCCGACTGCAAGGCGTCGAGAACTTTTCTGAGTTTTTTAGAGACCTTGAGTATGATAGAGAATTTAGAAGATCTGAACAGCATCCCGCCGCCAATATATCTGAAACCGAATGCTCCCGAACAATCTCCTGTGAACGGGACATTTCCCGGTTCCCCTTCGTCGCTAGTTCCATAATTTGCAACATCTGCACGGTGAGCCCAGGTTTGGCTGGTGTTGGGGCAACGACGTCGGAATACAGTATTCCGTGTTGTGAGCTCTCGTTGTCAGCAGTACCTGCTTCCCATTTGGGAACATCAATAGCCTTCACCCCATGCTCCGCATCTGCGCTTTGAATCCCTACAGTAGCGCTTGGGAACTTTGCTTTAGATCCATCTTCCCATGATTTACGTATCTCTCTGCGATAATTGGGACTGATACATGCTGTGATGGGGATCACATCATGTAACGCGTGCAGTATGTTCTTAGTTTCCGTAAAAACGTGCCTGCTCGAAGGGAGCAAGTTGGAGAAATACAAGTTGTCCTCATCAGACTCACTGAGGTCCGTATGCCTCACTTTTTGCATTTCTGCCAACGCACCGTCGATAACGGCGTCGATTTGAAATGGTATGTGTTTCTCAAATCCGATTGCGTTTCCCACGTCGTCATCGTCGCCATAGAAAACCTTGAAGTGAATGTAAATATGTCCTACGACAAGCTGCATCAACGTAAATAAGAGAACTGGAATACAGCGTAGCCATGGCGGGCATATTCTCGTAGTTGTAACCATACTGTGCAGGTATTTCTGCCAGCGACCTGTACAATTCAGGGCATCTCGATAGTTAGTGAGGTCCGATATATCCCGCAGACATCGGAAATATCGGTACTGGGCTCCTACACTCCTGATTAGTCCTTGATTGTCTCTCCTGTTTTTCATGGGATTTTGCAGGCTTGCAAACCGTCTGAAAAAGCTCTGTACCAAGTTGATATGTCGCACAACTACTCGCTGCAGAAGCATAGATCTATGATTCGGATTGAAGGATCGCCGGTACTCGTCAGCCACCTGGATTGGCCATCCTAAAACAATTTCTTTCGTTGATTCTCTGAATCGAGCATTAAATTCGTCACCCGTGCGGGTCGAGCCGAGTCCACACCTTTGCAGATCCTCTAAGAAGTCCTCCACTGAGATTGCCATCGGTGACTTGTACAAATGTTCGAAATACAAGGTCCGAACATCCCAATCGGCCTGACTGTATTTCGCCATACCTGGTTCTGATGTTAGTAGGGGAGCTGCAGAGAGATTTTGGAGGGTGATTGACAGATTGGGCGCAGGAGGAGCGGGAGAGGCTTTCCTTCTTGGGAGAAATGCGAAGGCCCAGTTTCGGACTGTGAGGCGATAGTTAGCAATGAAATGGGCTACAGTACGAAGTAAATGCGACCCGTTTAATTTACTGCGCGATGCGAGAGTACATCGCGCCTACGCGTTGGTCGGCGTTCGGCGACGGTTCGCACTCTCGAGGACCTGCGGTGCCGTCGCCGGATCGAACGCGTAGCACGGAGGCTCGCATGTCCGCCAGTGCAGAGTGCACCGAGGGTTCGGACCCTTGTTTCATCTCGACGCATACGGACGCGGAGGAAAACGGCCGTCTTCTCGGAACGATCTTAGAGTTTTCTAGGTCGGGAGACCACTGTAGCATAAACACCCCGAACGGCAAGGGGGTGTATGCTGACAGTTCGGCCGGAATTCTGATCGGCAGGTAGACGGGAAGCAACCCCAGCTAAAGGAACCGGGCGAGCCCGGCGTAGCTGCGGTAGAGCGAGTACGGTCGAGGGCGCACGCACGAGCGGGCCGATCTTCGCCTCGACGCCCCGGAGCAGCGCTGGGTGACGTACCAGCGCTGACGGATGGAGGCGGATCTAGGCTCGCCCGCGCGCTCGTGCGCCTTCTGCTCGCTCGGTCCCTGACTGGATACGGGCTAGTGGGCACCCGTTCTATAATGAGAGGGGCGGAGCTTGACCACAGGCGTAGGTTCTGGAGAAGTCCGTGTTTGTCCTCCCCCACCGCCGTCGGCCGCTCTCGTATTTAATGTAGAAGTTAATCCTATCATACTACAGTACAGTAAGTACTGTACTGTAGTTCTACTGTAGTCAGTGCGGCCCGTCCCGTACTGTAACGCTGTTAGCCATCGGGGCTGACAGTACACGTCTGTTACGCGTGTGTGCATGTGCTGTCGTACTGTAGAGCTCGGGCCCTATTGTGGCTGATCTAATCTAAATCCAGTTAGGGATTATACTACCGGGGCGAAGGGCAGACGCTGAGGAAGGAGGGGAAAGATGCAAATTGGGCGACGCAAAGCGGGCGATCAGTGCAACAGGGGAGGCGGAGGGGCAACGGCGCGGGGGAGGATAAACAGAGGAGGGGGCGGTCGGAAGGGGGAGCGGAGGGACACAGGCTGTCTGGGGGGCGGGTGGTGCAATCAAAAAGAGAGAGCCAGGGGACGGGAAGCGGATCTCGAGATGTAGATTTCGGCGAAGTTCAGACAGTATACACGCACTGTCTCCAAGTGACCCCGACCCCAGTCGCACTATCGAGCCCGGAGTATATCTCAAGCGTGTCAACTATGAACGGAAGTTCATGCAGATCGCCGGGGAGGTGCAACACTCCTAGCATTATTGGATACCATGAGCTGGGCGATTGACAGGGTGATGATTGGTGAGAATGCGGGAAAACTTAGAAAGAACTGGTATGAGCACGGACTTGCAGCATCAAAGAGGAAGTATAGTTGCTCTCTTTGTCGTTCTGAGACGCACAGTGTAACTGACTGTGTACTGAGACACCTTTATAGGGATGAAAACACCAAGGAAAAATGCTTCCGTGGCATTGAAAATACTGCATGTAGTGGGATATGTAAATTGAGTGGGTTGAAATGGCTAGTGCTCTGCATGTTAAGTCACCCTATGTTTCGAGCTGAAAAAACACATCAATTTCAAAAGGATCGAATGTCGCCCTATACAAACAGATACAAAATCGATATATTTCAACATGCCCTTATAAAACACTCCGGGGCTAGAGGCCCCCCTCAGGGACATCAAAGGCCGCACCTGTCACCCCAAGATTTGAAAATGGCCCTTAAAATAGTTGGTTTTTCATTAACAAGCGTCTTATCAAAACTTTAAAGTAAGGTAGAAACTGTTAAATAACAACTGTAATCAATTCTGAATAGTGAGAAGGTTGCGAAGGGCACGGTAGTGGATGGTGCCAGCGTAATACTGATCGATGTTGTGCCCGTTATGGAAGCGTTTGACACACACGTGGCACTGCAGTGCTTCGCGTGGGTACAGTGCGGCGGAAACTACGCACCGGTGGGCGATTCTGGCTTCGTGAGCCCAACGCTGGCGGTAGCTGGGAAACATGCCCGTGCATGGAAGGCAAGGATAAGTCGAGGAGCGGCGCCGGGGGATTGGCTTTGCAACGCGCGCGCTGAGTTGCGACACGGTAGATGTTCAGCGCACGCCTCTCGTCAAGGTCGAAATACGGCGCTACGGGGGTCCAGGTTTCCTCGTCCGAGGCCTCGACTGCCTCTATGTAGACCGAGCCGGGGCCGGAAAGAGGATAGAGTGAGAAATAGAGTCGCCACGCGGGACGGGAGATATAGGTAGGGTGGTTTCGCAGCGCGTGGAAGTGCGGGAGATATATCGAATTGGCGGCAGGGAAGCGGAGGAAGACGGATGAACAGGTAGAGAAGTGGTCGGCCGGCTGGGTGAGGCACTGCGGTACGGCGGCGGTAATATCGCTGTAGTAGTCAAAGCAGCCACAGCGGCGCGGCGGTATTCTTCTAAAACGACGGTGTGGTTGCTGGGCCGCTTCACGCGTGTCATAAACTACTGCGCTGATGCGCCAGGCGTACAGTATTTTGGACAGTACGCCCAAATGTATAACGTCCGCTGTAAAATTAGACAGTAATTATTGCAGTGAATGTTAGGGACGAAGTAGTTTCTTGTCAAAAATCTTGATTTCCAGAACAGCCCGGCAGAACCAAACGGGGCGGCGGTCCCGTGAACTTGCAGGTGTCGAGAGACCGACTGAGCGAGGCGGTTGGGAGGGAGAGCTTGAGGGTGTGGTTAAATGGTAAGGTCACCGGAAGGAAAAGGAAACATCAGGCTATTGCCTCGGAACTGCTAGTGAGCACGGGTTTGGGACAAAGTTGCCTTGGGGGGTTGTAATTCAGGTGTTCAATGTGCTGAGTTGGAAGAGGAGTAGCATCTTCGACCTGCATTTGTCGTCCTAATAACTCCACATGAAATTAGGCGCACTACCAAAACGGGGGTTGAGCCACCTATACCACGTCTCTAAATTGATGCAACCATAACAGGTAGAACTGTAGGTGGCACATCTTGGAGGGATCTTATCGATAATAGCTAAAAGTAGCCTACATAGAGTGACCTGAATTGATATTAACAACGATGTAAAGAGATACATATACTGTAGCCTATTCTTGTCAATAATTCTAACAGTCCGGCCTGTGCTTTCTCTTTTAGCCCCTACTGTACACCTAACAGTATTTTCCTCAACACCCCTTAGGTTACCGGGAAATCTGCTCCGTAATTAGCCGTATCCTTTTTAGCTCAAGAATCTCAAGAAAAGCTCGCCGCCGCTGTGACACTTGTGGGAACTACACCTCAACCTCAGCTACAAGACCCATTCTGTTCCTCACTCACTTTGTTGGTGCTACAGTACAGCTTCGCCTGGTGTGTGGTACAGTGAGCTCGTGCTTGTCGTTATCTAACGCAGTGGATGGAACGCCTAAAGCGACCGTCAAAATCATCTGGACGTGCTCCAGGAAGCTGCAAAGCGTGATGCCGTTACTGTACTGCCGTCATCGCAACGCCGCACCTTCCCGAATCGCTCTGGACCCACTGCTGCTACTCCTCTGCTCCAGCTATCACTATTACCACTACCGTCCTCCCCGTCTATTTTTACAAGCTCTTGGAGAGAATTCGACGCTAGGCCCCTCCGTGACATTGAGGCAGAGCACCGGGCTGCAGCACATCTAGATCACCCGCCGCCCGCACGACACCCCCAAATCGCCCCCTGCCGCTTCATCGTCTGATCGCAGGATTAGTGCGATTTCTGAGCGGCGCGCCCGCTACATAATAAAAGTAGCGACGCAAAAAGAACATAACAGAATTAGTCCGCCAGCCCAAAGTCCCCGGACCAGATTCTGTGCCTTCTGTAAGCGAACAATTTCCGGCTACTAGGAGCACGGGATCCACATCTCAGGAGCCCCACACATGCGATCTGTTCATCTCGTACTACACGAAGGCCGTGAGAACCTGTTTACAGTGTAACAACATCTTCTCCACAGTACACAAATACACCGTACACTGCTGTAGTACGCGCCACCTTGCTAAACAATGTCCACTGAGGAAATCAGGAAGCGAAATGAACTGGTTTACAAAAGATAACTTCCTCAATTCATGACATTAAAGGAAAGTTCTTTAAAAAGTGAGTCATCCCACCAACGTAAAAGGGTTAATCTAAAGGGCATTAACCAAGCCGACATAGAAGGGCTCTTCTGACAATCACAAGCTTTTATATAGATTCTGACAATTAAAACACTGCAGACAACTCTACTTTCAGCATTATGTCCTTACTTGCCAGATTTCGAGATGAATTTTCTCGATACAATCCAAGGAGAAATGTTATGTTCCAGAAAGAAATAAATCTATCTGACGGTTCATTTCGTAATGGCTTTGATATAGGAGTGCGCTCGCCGACAAGCCAAAAAACAATAGAATTGTCAGGCCCATAAATCACAACTTGGGCACTGTAATTGTATCACGTCAAAAAAAGATGGGATCACCAATTCGCCGTCGTCGGCATAATGGGATCGTCTGTTCGCGGCCGTCGACAAGATTGGGTCATTTACTCGCTGCTCTCGCCGCACCATCGCGGCGCAGGCCTAAAAAGTATCTAGAATCCATACTAAAATTACTAATCTAGCTCGCCGCATAAGTGAAAATCGACCAAAGATCTTTACTGCCCAACATCCGAGCAACGGAGTTGAGGCAAGGCTGCGTCTGCCTCGACGTAGACGGGACAGACTCGCATTTTGCGGCCCGAGTCTCTCCTGGGAGACCAGTCCCGTCGGGGATAGCGCAGGAAGATGTGCAACAGCATGTACCGGAGGTGCCGTGGTAGAGGGTCGAAAACTGGAAATAATTGAGCGAGGAGATAAGAGTAGGGATAGCCAATACGGAAAATGAAGGGGATGGGAAGCGCGAACAGGGGCAATCACGGACTTAAATAGCAGCCCTGAGGCAAACTAAAAGGGGTTCACCTGGTCGTGGAGACGTACCAGACCCTCGTCATAGTAGCTCTAAGATCTCAGAGGTGCGGCGTAATGCTGCTTTGTTTACGAAGGGGGGGTGGTGCCATCCCGACCGGTGAAGTACCGCCGTTGGCCCTGGCCTACAGTACATCGGCATCTACAATATAACTAGTGTAAGGAAGGCTGACAGCTACTAACCTAAGATTGGATCACCAATAATATTGGATCCAAGGTTAGATGAACGACGGTTCACCTGTACTGTATGAAGCCCTACATCGGTTCATATCAATCGTACCATAACCACGTATTATTACTATCTTCAGTATAATGGAAGAATAGACAGATCTGTCTATTCTCTGGTCGACCGGAAAGGAAAAATTGTGGTGTGATATAACGTGGTGCGATGTATACAAGGATGTATGAAAACGAGGTTACGTGTCCAGCTATGTCACTTCTGATACCTGTCCAGCTAAGTGTCCTCAGATACGGGCCCAGTTGTGTGTTCTTAGATATGTGTCCTACGCTTGACAAATGTATGCAGCTATACACGCGTACAAAGAGCAAAATGAACTTGAAAAAGTACAGTACAGCACACGTGTATTGGCGGTACACTTGTGCTTATGCCCAAACCTTCCCAACTTTGAAAGCCTATCCCTTTGGTTGTGACACCTGTCCTTTACGGGTGGGACAATCTCGCGTATTAAATACAGCTACCTACAAGTTGGGGATCCTCGTAAAGGATCCCCATTTCCTAAACGGGCAAATGGTCAATTAAGCCTAATAGAGCCATCTTTATAGGTAGCAACCCCCTAAAAGGGCGATGAGGCCAGTTTTAGTCCCACTCGACTTGACGTCGAGTGGCAATATAAAAGGAAGACGAAGACGGCGAATGTCTCCGTCCTCATCATCTTCACTCTCAAAAACACCCGCACCACCCGCAGCAAACAGAAAAGGGCACGCCCTTCCGCCCCGCACCTAGAGCCAACTTGGCCTGCGCCCCCTCCCAAAACCCCTGCGCACCGCGCCTCCATGGCCAGCACTCACACCTGGCCACCCAACAATCCCGCCGTGGGATTATCGACACTTGCAAGTACGCGATTTCCCCCCGGACCCCGAATTGGAAACTGAAGACACAAATTGGTCAAGCGCGCACTGAGAAATAGTTACTGTCTAATTTTTCTCGGTGTGCGATACCACACATACTACACGTGTGACCCCATTAGGGGTATTTGTTTATGGCACGCCTTAAATGGGCTGCAAACGATCCTGCGGTAGTACGCGAAGCCTCCGCAAAAATGCGACGCATTGCTGTTGCCACCTTCGCCGCCGCCGATCCCGACTCCGCCGCTGCCAATCCTGATTCCGCCGCCACTAATCCCCATTGTTCTGCTCCCGATCCGGATTGCACCTCCGCCGACCAAGACGTTCGCCCGCGGACGCCGGTCAGCACTGATTATGACACGGACTCGAAGTAAACAGAGTTTACAGGCCCGCCACTTGTCCAATTAGAAGCCGAGCACGCCCCGTTTGGCAACTCAAGCGCCTCCCGATCCGCCTCCTGGGCTTCGTCGACCATCGATCTCATCGACAAGGGAGTTACGTCCCCGGTCTCTGAATTCCGCGCGCGCCACATTGCGCGCGTGGCAGAACAGCGCGCACGTCGCCGACGTAACCCGCCTCCACGCAATAGAACGGTGTACACTTGTCACCCGTGCGCACGTTCTTTCACCTCGCGAAGACAACTTTCCTTTCACGAGGCGAGTGGCCGACACGCGCGCGCACAAATCCGCCTCCAGGATCGCGCCCCTCGACTACAGTGTCAGCTCTGCGATCCCCCGTTTGCTGACAGGCAAAATTTTGAATCCCACAAGCGCTCCCGGATCCACTTTAGAAACGCCCGTCGTCAGCAGGAACCCCACCAAAATTAGAATATCTCTCTCTTAAAAAAAGGGCGAGCAATTTTAAATTTTCTTACGGTACCCTAAATTGACACCTGTCTGCCCCCCCCTCTCGCCCTCTCAAACACACGTGTCTAAGGCTCCAGTACAGGACACCTGTCCGCTCCCTCTGGCCCTCTCAAACACACGTGTCTAAGGCTCCAGTACAGGATACCTGTCCGCTCCCCCCCTCTGGCCTTCTCAAACACACGTGTCTAAGGCTCCAGTACAGGACACCCGTCCGCTCCCCCCTCTGGCCTTCTCAAGCACACGTGTCTGACGCTACAGAGAACACCTGCCCCCCCCTTTTGCCCTCTCAAACACACGTGTGTAAGGCTACACTACAGGACACCTGTCCCCCAGCTCCCCTCCATCAAACACCGGTTTGAGACTAAACAAAAGCAGACAATTGTCCTTCCGCCTTCCACAGGGGCTATTGCTAAACAATTTCTTACCCATAAGCAATTTCTTACCCATAAGCAGTATCGTCTTTGATTATAACAATACCAATTAACGCTATTATGGTAACGTTAGAAGTAATAAGGACAACCCTTGACGGCTACCGTCCGTCTTCCTCGGCGCAAGCCGACATTAAAGCCGCTTTAGCGACTGTCATTTCTCAAGAGCCTCAACCATCTAATGAGGAATGCGTCGACACCCTAGGGTGTTGACGGATTCCTCAGAAGGTACCATGCCATAACTTCGTATCTAGGTCATTGCGAGAATTTATGCTTGGGAAAAGCAGCGGTGTCTTTTTGGCGAGACTGGAGGGAACTGATAGGCATGGGGAAAGTCTCGAACATGTCGTCACCATCGATTCCAGGACGAAACTTGTTCATGATCCCGCGGAGCAATATGCGCTTTATGTTCGTGACAAAGTATTCGATTTATGCGCTGGAGATGGTTTCCAGCTAAACTCAGTTGTCGAGCTCAGGAAATTAGTTAGACAGGAAACTGGGAAGAAGTCCCGGAAGAAGAGGTCAATGAGTACAGAGAAGAAGCAAGCGGTTCGCAAGAAGAAGAGATTGCAAAAGAAAAACAAGAGGCAGTCTAAACGGGTTGTCAAAGAGAGCGATTGCGATGAATAACGGACATCATATTCATGAATTTACTCTCTCGCTCCAGAATGGATCGGCCGCGTCCTAATGCAGCAAATCACTACGCCTAGTATGTCAGCGTCTGAGGAATACCCTGCCAAAGGGGCATGTCTACCATAAGTAGACCCAAGACCTGTTAGTCGAGCATTCCCGCCATGACATCATCGTCACTGTCGAACTCATGTTCTATATCTTCTGTTCTTCTTCTCGAATCATTGGTGCTACTTGGCATGGCGTTTTCGCTGCTGTCTATGTCTCGGGGTACATTAATATTCAAGCTGGCGAACATATCTTTGGACATTTTCACGGTCGCGCCGATAACTTTCTCCTTCTCTGATCTTCCAGGTAACATGTCCCGCAGTGTGATTTCGGGTATGGGTAATTGGCTGTCATTTCCTTCACCCTCCAAACCATTCCGCAGCCGCTCCGTTCTCGTTTCAGTTGTGACTTCCCCACTCACAGCCGTCGCCTCAGAATAAGTAGGCGTACCTGAACAATTGCGGTTCATTTGAACGGAGAACAATTGCCTTAAAAAGCGAGCAATTCGATAGACGGTTCGAAGCATAGACCAATGGGATCCGAGGGCCATTTATTCGGCGCAATGACAATAAGCACAAACGAGGCGGAGAGCTATTTGCAAGATGTTAATATTGCGCGTCATCTCTCTGACACGATTGTCGCCATTCGTACCACCAGTGACGTTGACTGGGTAGGTCGCCTGTATAAAAAGGTCTCTGCTTCTCGATATAAGATCAGCCAGAAGCTTTCGATTAGTGAAAGACGTGCGTGTATCCCAGCCTACACTAGTATCAGGGATTTCAGAAGTGGGAATGAACTCAGCATCGCTGTGCAGAAACCTCAAGGTAGGTGAAGAGTGTAAGACATGGAAGGAAAGATAATCTCTCCAGTCAACAAGTAGGAAGAGGCCGCTCTCGAACATTTTAACCTTCGAACGATCACGAGAAATTCTCAAGCAGTCGTTGATTATTGTGACGATCCTTTTGCCAATGAAGTGAAGCTTGCGCCTATCTGGGCACAATGGATCCGAGGGTAACTCGGCCTTCACACACTCATGATGCATTCGCGCATTATTCATCGTTTGCTTGTTCGACACACCTGGCTGCAGCCACGCAGGCTTTGTAGAGACACAAAAGTCCATTCCATCGCGATGGACATTCGTCTCATGAAAGGCTTTAGAGGTTGTAAAAGCTGCCGCATATGTTCTGATTTTTTCGTCGGAGAGCGTTCTTGCGTTCCTCACCGCCCGTTTCGCTGCACTGAAGCGGAAACTTGCATGTTTCTTTCCCAGTCCTCGTTTGAATTCCGACCGTGATTGATTGTGTCTCAGGCTAAACAACAGCACCCTGACGACTCGCGATGTCATCCTAGTGTCATCTTGGGTATTGTGATAGACGTCCATGAACGAACATAGAGTCTGCGCAAGTGACCTTGAAACATTATGTGCAATCACCGCTGCGTTGATTTCAAAAATGACTGTCGGGTTGTCCTTGACAACTTCCTTTTCAAGGTGTTTAGTCGATGTAACTTTAGAATATTCTCCGCGTACCCTTGATCGCGATGGTATTCGCGAACCACCAGAGGAACTGTGAATAATGAGGAGTTTGATTTCCTTCAAAGCGGATGCCGTATTGGCATTGATTCTTATTAGGTCCGACAACTTCGAATTGCTGCTCGCCAGGTCGGCTCCAAACCTCTTCTCCATGGCTACCATAGATTTAGTAATACGATGCCCATGGATTGAAACGGATTCTTGGACGATATCATTTACCTGATTCACGAATTCAGCACACAAACTGTTGCCCTCCGCTGTAAAATTTGTTTCTGCGTGTATTTCTGGTGGGACGGTGTTAGGATTCCGCGCTGTGGATGGATCCGAACTTTTCGGAAGAGAAGGCCGCAAATGTCTGCTCACAGGCGCGGACAAATTCGATGTGGGAGGCTGCGTGGTAAGGTCCGAACATCCAGCCTTGTTATGAGAGGATTCTAGTCTTCGACGGTTCTCGACGCCAGGAATACGGGCCTGTGCTGAAAGTCTTTTTTTCTGTACAGACGCCGTAGGGCTCCGACGCATTTTTCCATTCTTTGCGCAGCGTTGGATGGTGGAGGAGCAAGGAATTTAGCAGCAGGTTCCACACAGTCTTTCCTACATCTTAGACGGGAGGAATAGCGCGGTGTCCTCGGTGCAATGTGAGCTGTGGGTGAAGTCCTTGAAACAAAAACAGGAACAGAAGTAGGTGTTGATTCTTGAGCCCCCTTCGAACTTGGAGGTAGTGGTAATTGAAGGGACGCAGGTGCGGTAGTGTGGCGAGATGCGCGTGTTGTTGAAGGGGGCGGAGACGGGGACGACGTGGTTTCAGTAGGCTGCAAAGAACGTTTTTGTGAGTGAGAGGACGACGGAGGTCTCGATGAAACCAGGTTTGAAGGAAGTGGAGAAGCTGGAGGAGAACAGGCTAGGTGCGTGGTAGCTGGGGGGGTGGTGAAGAACTTTGTGATTGCTGAGCGGGCTTAGACGCGGAAGGCGAAGTGTTTTCCTGGGAGGTGGGGTGGGTCTTCGAAATTGCAGGGAAGTTTTGGAAACCACTCTGCGTAAACATCCGAACGGCACGTCTGAAAGGGGACCCCATCAAGACTTGAAACGCGGCAAACTGTACCTGCGACCGTTTCTCTTTGGGCTGGGAACGGTTTCGAAGTTCGTTCCAACTGTTTCGCGGGAAAAAGACAGTGAAGCTTTCGGAAGCATATATGAGTGAATAGCAAAAAAGAGCTTACATATTCGTACAATCCCAGAACGTTTTTTTGTTTGAGCGCAAATAAATCTGGGCGAACTTTTTCTGATGCCAACTCCTACAGCTACAGGTGTGGTACCGACATCATATAAATTTCGAAACAATTTTTGAAACAATTTTTGTAGATATTGAAATTGACATGAGCGATAAGATGATGCGGATAGGGGCATGGGATTGGCAGAATGTGTTGTCAATGACGAGATTTTTGGGACAAAAAACCATTAGCAATAATAAAAAGCCCACCGAAATGCAGTCTCTGGTACCTGGGATACTCATTGAGGTCCTGTGGGACATCGAAACGATGAAAGGAAAAGGACGGAGGCGTGGTGAGAGAAGGATTGAATCTGTTTGGTGGGGAGCGGAGTTGGTGACCAAGGAGGTGGTCGCCGGTAAAGTGTAGGCAAAACTGAAGTATGTTGCACGTGAGGGCATTCGATGAACAGCACGGGGATGTATGGATTCTTCAGGATTTTATTCGCTTAGTGGAAGATGACACCATTCAGTTGCGGTGGCGCTTTTACGAGTGCTCAAGACCGGTTAGCTATGACACAAATGGAGAACATATCATTCGTCAGAGCGGGAAAGATGCTGTAATGGGGAGGCGGGAGAAAACTCACGAATGTAAAGCGTGGAGGCGAAAGTTGCTACGCTTTTATCTCGAGTTGAAGAAATCGAGCGCATGGTTGTGGGGCAGGTTCAATACTTTTTTCGGATCGGGTCCGGATCAACAGCAGAACGGCAATGTGGACGTCTCCTAAGTACTTTAAGACAGAACACATTGGTACTCATCCAGAAGCCGATGCCTAACTTTAGACCGCGACAAAGCGACACAGAGGAGGACTCACATTTCCAAGAAAGCTCCACGGGAAGCATTCGCTCTGAGGTAGACTGTACATTGGAGGAGTATGAGAACTTGGCCCGCGCTGTTCATTCCTTGTCTGGTACTGTTCAGTTCAAGCCATCGTTCCTAGAAACGCAGTGTCTTGCTGCTTGCACCCAGCTCGCGGAGATAACTTTCCCCTCATGCACAGAGTTGTGCACAATTATGGGCATAAAATCTTTCGCGGATATGAAAACTTTTGTGCGACGTAGGAAAGGAGGAGGAAAAGAAGAAACGATGCATGAAGCAATTCGTCTTCTGGGGTTGTATATCGCGGATGAGATCGATGAGAATTCAGCGGCGGCGATGTTGGTTGGAAAATGTGTGCCATACGTGCGTCGCTATGAGACTGTGGATGCCCTTGTCCGAATGAGCCGAGAGTTCGATCTGCCAAGCATGTCGTACACTCACCCTTTCTCAAAATCATCGCTGCAAGCAGTTGATCTTGTAAGGAATGTGTTCGCGAAGAGGCTTTCAGCCACACCAAGCGAGGTTTCCGAGGTGCAGGCTGTGGAGACTGTTTTCTCACAGCTGAAAACTTTCTCGGTGCGGTGGCGTTCCATGCTCCAGCCATCCAGTCGAGCCTGGAGCAGAGCTACATGTGTTTCTGAACACGTGTGCGGATCTCTCGAAGTAGAACTCCCGTAATTCATTATAAGAGGCTTTGAGGCTCTGTGCGAGGTCAGCTTTTTTGTGACAGATGAGTACTTGACGCACGTTTTTGGTGTAGCATAATCGCAAGGACGTTATTTGAACGCGCGGGGTGACTACTGTACTCCCGCCAAATTCATTACAGTGCGCACACCCGCGCCTGTGAGTACGCGCTTGCTGCTCGCTGTGCACGTGTACAGCGTGACGATCCGGAGTAAGGCGCGCGAGCTTATCGTGTAAGGCGCTACCTAGATACTGTAGTATATGTTATGATAGATTATTTACTTGTATATTAAATGACAGGGCGACCGGCGGCGGAGGGAGGAGAAGGACAAGCACGGGCTTGGTACCAGATCCTCCACCGCAGGTCTAACCCCGTCCGCTTATTCTAAACGCGTTCTGTTAACGCGAGCGCGTTAACTAGAAACTAACGCGGGTAGCGGTCGCGAACGTACGCGCGCGAGCTGGATCCGCCTCCTCCCGTCGGTGCTAGAACGATAACTAGCGCCGCCCCGGGGCGTCAAGCGCGTCGAACCGCTCTACCGCGCACTGTGTTGGCGTCCGCTCCCCACTGCTCTACCACGCTACCACCACCCGCGTTCTTTTCTGGTGTGTGTGTTTTTGTCCTCTCTCGCGTAAACAGGTCTTCGAAGAACCAGAGCTAAACCCCCAACGCGACCGGGGGTTTATGCTACATTGGTCTCCCGACCTAGAAGGCCACACGATTATCGCGAGAAGACTATCGTTCGAGTCCGCATCCGCACGCGTCGAAATGGAAGAAGGATCCGCCCCCTCAATTCAATCCGAGCCAGCGAATATGGACTCAACCGCGTTCCACACCTCGGAGTCAGCCGCGCTCCGCGTCCCATTCGGCGGCGGTGGCGCAGGTCTCAGTGACCGCGAACCGTCGCCTGAATTATCAGAAGGCCACGCACGCGCGATGTATGACAGGATCGCGACGTATATTGAGGAGGTCTGGACCGCGCTTCGAATCGACGTAACCGACGCAGTATATTCGCCTTGCATGGAGGAACTACGATCCTTTCGCAAAAGGGAGGTTTGAACGCGTCTCCCAGTCTCTGGATAACCTCCGAGCACTAGTCGATCAACTACAGAGTCGACTAGTGCTCGTCGAGGAATCGCGTCTCGGCTCCCCCGACGAGTTCGGGGAAGGCCGCCCCGAGAGGACGGCCTCTGCGGGACGTACTGACGCGAGACCTTTTCCTTCCGCGGAGCAGATGCGCTCGTTTGCCCATGTGACCGCGCAGTTAAATTCTACACGCCGACGTGTTCATCAGATGGAACGTACTCCGACGGCGACGTCACCCGGAGCCCCACCGTTAAGGCCCGGTGGTACTGTACCTTCGAACGCGTCCGGCTCTCAAGATGTGGAGCCAGCTGGTGGTGACACCAGTCGGCCCGCACGCGGAGATCGAACAAGGATTGACGCAACTTTCGCGTCCGAAACCCAAGCCCTGCCGCATGTCGCCGGAGACATGCAGCAGACGGTTCGCGTACCTTACGCGGACGAGACCAGACGCGGGGATACCACCCGGGGATCGAGAGAACCGATTCTCGCTTTTGATCCCCGGTGGGGCAGCTATCAGCCCCAGGATCTCATTACGCGTCGGGGCCCGGTAGACGTCCGTACGCTACCGGTGACCCCATTTGGCACATTGGGCCCCGCGGTCCCCGGGGTCGAGGCGGTCCACACGATGATACAGGAATTTAGCTCCATAGCTAATTACAGGATGTATCGCCTGGACAACGTCTCGACCCTTGTCACGTCAGGGGACGCGGGGCGAATCGCGAAATATGTGCAGCGTTGTCGTGGGATTCGTCCCACGATGCGCAATTTCGATGGAACGAACGCGATTGAATTACCCCCCTTCCTGAAAGATGTGCGCATCACGTTCAATTCGCAACATCTGACGGAAGGGGTCGCGATTCGCGTACTCGCGCATTTTCTTGAACGCGACGCGGAATGATTATATACAAGCTACACTATGCGCGGAATCCGCGCAGGCCAGCTCCATGACGATGTGAGCTGGCCTGGGCTTATTAATCAATTCATCAAGCGCTAAATCACTGATGACGTACTGGGGGTAGCGCACGATGCCGTCGCGTCGGCTCATCAGAAGCCGCACGAGACGGAAAACGCGTTCGCGGATAGGCTCGAATCGAACGCGTTTAAGTGCACTGCAGTATTTACGGAGCAAGCCTTGGCTCATTATTTTGTACGCGGATTGGCTCCCGCGACGCGAGCAGCGGTGGCAGAGACCGTCCAGAGGTTGCCCGCAAACCAGAAGACGGACCTGTCAATTATCAGACGCATCGCGACCGCAGAAGGAACCACGTTTCGCGCCCGATGCGGACTACCGCTGCCGGACCCGAAACCGGCAGCGAGAGGAGGGAGAGCCGCCAGGTCGAACGCAACGAGCTCCCCCGCGTCAGCCCTCCACGTTAACGAGGAGGATTGGGAAGCTGACCCCGTCCTCGTCATGAGAGGCGGGGAGGCTACAGGAGGCCGGCCGTCAACGCCGGCGTCGACGGAGACCACGGGCAGCTTTGCCACCGCGTTCGGGCATACCCCAGCGGGGATAGGTGGTCCGGACCACCGCATCGCGGAATTGGACATTTCGCGTCAAGGAGGGGGACGCATACCCTCCTGTGTTCCCCGGCTCACCGAGGAAGAGGCTCGTCAGGCGGCGACCTTCGCCTCAGCCGACGGGAGCGCGTACGTCTGCTGGCTGTGCAGAACGCACGGCCATGCCATGTACGCGTGCCCCTTCCTCGCGCCGGAGCAGCGGATGTTTACCGCGTATCGAAACTACCGGTACCAACTACAGACGCGTCCAGGGATGAGGAACCTCCTCCAACAGTCGGTCGCTGGTGACCGTGGTCGGCGTTCGGGCCACGCAAATCGCCCCGGAGGAGACGTCCGTTTCGCCCCTCGCGGAGGAGGATACAGGCGCGAACAACGCGATTTCCGACAAGCCGACACGCGATACCCGCGTCAAGATGGAAGAGGAGAACGCGGTCGGTCCAGATTGCCGACAGGGGTACAGAACGCGATAATGTACCTCCAGGACTGGGCAGGGGATTCGAATCCCCTGCCCCTACAGGAAAGTGAGCGAGAGCCGACTCTCGCCCCCCCAGATTTTACAACGTCCGAACGTTGAAAATCAACCCCGCGAGGTACCAGAGTACTTCGCGGATGCTGCCGCTCCAGAGTGGGTAGGGCCAGGCTAGCCACTCGAACGGAGGTCCGGAGCCGCGTTGGCTACAGATAGCGGCGCGACTAGCACGGATAGTTCAGATAGCTCAAAAAGGCGTAAAGGCGGTCACGTTTACGCGGTCACGTGAACCGTCTCGCTCTTATACCCCCGACCCGTCCATATACCCCTATCAAGGGCGAGGTGAATATTTACCGATAATATTCCCCTCGCCGCAACACGAAGTCACCGACACCCCCGCCGGTCCGGTGCAAAAACAAGTATTTATCAAAACGCGAAATTACCGCGGCTTCCGTAAGCCCGGTTCCACCCCACGAACGCGAATATTTCCCGACCGCCGGAGGTCGGATGCCACGGATCCGCCGTGAAGGCACCAGGGCCAGCGAGAGCCCGGTGCAAGAACAAGAACGCGACGTGCGCGTCGAGAAGGCGCCGCGTGAAGAAGTAACGCGTGAAAAGCACGTGGGCCCCTCCTTGGGCCCAAGGAGTCAAGGGCCGAAAGACGAACGCGAGGCCCCGGGCTCCGACGGTCAAGGAAGAAGAACGCGAAGAAGGGCCAAGACGCGACGCCGACGCCCAAAGCGAAATGACCTGGAGCGAACGGCCCCGCCTAAGATCGTCGAGGGCGTCGTCTGTCTGATGACGTCCCAGATCTACAATATATTGGGCTCGATAGCTACTGAGAAGAACGCGTTCAAGCCGTACACTATCGCCGTCGATACGTGTTCTGGCTACAACCTGGTGAGGAAGGCCGACCTTCCTCCCGATTGGACCCGACACGCGATGCGAGACGCGCCATTGCCAAGACTGGCAGGAGCAAACAGCAACCCGTTGAGGCTGAGCGCAGTGGTCCGCTTGGTAGTCCGGATTCGGAACACGATGTTCCGAGTCCCGTTCGTCGTCGCGAACCAACTGGCTGTTCCCGTGCTTCTGGGCACCGCGTTCATTGACGCGCATGTCCGGACCATCGACATAGAAGCCCAGAGGCTCGAGCTCCGGCATAGGGCGCCGTGGCCATCGTGAACGCGAAGGGGGAGCCGTCTCCCCCTACAAGTCGACATGGACGCGAGACAAACCGCGCAGAAGTACGCGAAGAAACCCAGCACCCGATTCGGATCGGGCGCTGGGTAAATGTACCCGCTATGTCGCAAGTTTGCGTACGCGTTACGACAGCGGGGAGAGGTCTGGTATTTTTGGAGCCCAAGCCGTCGCTGCAGCACCGCCACGGGGTGCGGCTGACCAACGGTGTTGCGGAAGTGCTACCAAACCAGGTCTTCGAGGTTATGGTCGCGAATTTTTCGCGTCAGGTACGACGACTGCCGAAACATACAGTCGTCGGATACGCGAAACGGAACCCTCTTGCCATTCTGACACCGGGGCGTCGGGTGGCAGAGGAGATCGCGCACGCGTTGCACATTTCCAACTTGGACGGCCAAGAAGGAACATTAGGAGCAGGACGGCCGGAATCCACCGCGAATATGAACGCGAACAAGAACGCGGACGAGGAGCACGCGAGGTACCAAAATTTCGCGGAAGATACCGGACGCGTACAATATAAGGATCCCAAGTCGGACGCCGAAGATTGGGAAAAGGAGATTGATCTATCACATGTGAAGGACAAGAAATTACACGTACAGGTGCTTGAGATGCTACGCGAACACTCCAGTTTGTGGAGCGGGTCGCTCGGAATGATCCGAGCGACGGAACATCGCATCCCACTTGAGCCCGGCACGAAGCCAATACGCGCCATGCCCTACCGCAAAGGGCCCGCCATGCGCGAAATGGTCGCGAAAGAAGTGAAGAAAATGTTGAACGCGGGAGTGATAGAGCCCGCGAATACGGAGTGGGCGTCCCCGGTCGTCCTTGTCCCAAAGAAGGACGGTAGTCTACGCTTCTGTGTGGACTACCGTCGCTTGAACGCGAAAACGCTGGCGGATTCGTATCCGCTTCCGCGTATGGACGACTGTACTGATTCATTGGGGGACGCGGCTGTGTTCACTACGCTGGACTGTAACTCAGGATATTGGAAGATTCCGGTCGCGCCGGAAGACCGCGATAAAACTACCTTTACCACCCATATGGGAACGTTCCGACATTTGCGGATGCCATTCGGGTTACGCGGAGCTCCAGCCACTTTTAAACGCGCGCTGGACATAATTCTATCACGCGTACGATGGCAGATTTGCCTAGTGTATCTAGACGACGTTATCGTCTTTTCGCGTACGCACGCAGAGCACGCGAAACACTTGGACGCGGTTCTGGGACTTTTGAGAAGCGCCGACATTTCTCTCAAGTTGAAGAAATGCAGCTTCTTTCAGCCACGCGTACACTACCTGGGGCATGTGATATCCCCAGGGAAGTTAAGCGTGACAGAAACCGCAGCGGACGCGTTCAAGACATTTACATTTCCCCGAACGTTGACACAAGTCAGGTCATTTCTCGGGGCATGTAATGACTACCGCCGCTGTGAGCAGGGGTTCGCGAAAATCGCGCGCCCCCTCACCGATATGACGTGGAAGGACGCGGATCCGGACTACGATAACCCGACCGCGGCTCAGGTTCACGCGTTCGAAGAGCTCAAGGCGCGGATGATCGCGCCCCTAATTCTCGCGCTCCCGAGATACGGACGGCCGTATATGATTGATACTGACGCGAGCGCGTATCAACTGGCGTGCACGCTTTTACAAGAGCATGACGGGACCAACGATTGGCGTCCCGTCGGCTATTGGTCGTATTCCCTCAACGATAGTGAGCGGAACTACAGTGCGACTGAGCGCGAATGTTTCGCCGTAGTGTGGGCCGTCCGCACACTACGGCCCTACATTGAGGGAACCAAATTTACCGTGAGGACAGACCATGACGCGTTACGATGGCTGATGTCCCTCACAGAAAGCTCCGGCCGACTGACGCGTTGGCGACTACGGTTAGCGGAGCATGAATTCACCATCCAATACAGACCTGGACGCGTTCATCAAGTACCCGACGCGCTGTCGCGTCTCATTTCCCCGAGGACCGCCGACGATCCTCGGAAGGCCATCGAGGTGGATGACGACATTCCCACCTTCGACGGCACTACCGTACGCGATGTGTCAGATGAATTACGCGACCATACTTGTACCGCGAAATGCGACCACAAGAGCGACCACGTGTTCGTCACAACGCAAAACAAGGCGGGGAGAAGGAGAAAAGCGCGTTCACGCGACGGGCCAGTGGGCGACGAAGAAGCCCCAGCTTTACAAGAACGCGGCGACCTATGGGCTGAGATAGAAGAATTCGACGCGGTGGATATTGAACGCGCTCAAGAACCAGGAATTGACGCGTCAGGCTCCCAGGTCGCTCCTCCACAGGACTACCTGCCGGCCCCTCTCACCCTGGAGGAGATAGCCGAGGAGCAACGCGTCGACGATTTCTGCCAAACCGTACTGGCCAGACAATCGGAAAGTCGCGACTCCGCGTTTTTTGAGGACCACCAAAGGGTTTTGAAGCGCAAGCACTCCTACGATCCTGAAATCATTCAAGTGGTGGTCCCTCAGTCACTACGCGCGCGTCTGTTGCGACTCTGCCATGACCTCGCGACCGCGGGACATCCGGGGCAGAACGGCATGTATCACGCGCTCCGACGCTGGTATTACTGGCCACATTTGGCGGCGGACGTGGCAGCGACAGTACGCGGATGCCGGACATGGGCGAAGAATCGCGTCAAACTCCGAAAACATCTCAACCGGCTGAGATTGTTCCCCGCTACGCGTCCATTGGAGAGCCTCGCGATAGACATTCTTGGACCGCTTCCGAAGACCAAAGGAGGAAAACAATACCTTCTGGTAATAACGGACCGGTTCACAAAGCTAACTCAAGTCGTCGCGTGGAGGACAGTGACCGCGTACACAGTGGCGACCGCGTTTTGTGACGCGTGGGTTTTCAAGTACGGCATTCCGCGTTCGCTGTTGTCCGATAATGGACCTCAATTTAACGCGAAGTTCTTCCACAGCGCGTGCCGGATCCTGGGAATTACGAACCTGTATACTTCCGCGTACCATCCCCAGACCAACGGCCAAGTGGAGCGCTACAACCGTACTATCGCGTCTATGTTGCGTAACTACGTCAACGAACACCAAGACGATTGGGATGTGTACGTGGGGCCATTAACTTACGCGTACAACTCCCACGTACACAGGTCTACGCGTACGACCCCATTCGAGCTTGTACTCAGTCGACCTCCCCCAGAATTTTCGCTTCGAAGGACGGAGGGGAACGCGCCCCTTCTGGATAGAAAAACGCATCGCGCAGAGTTCCTTAAGAAACTGGACGAGACAATTCCGAAGGCATATAGCAGCCTGCGACGAATGCAGGCTCGCTACAAACGCGATTTCGACAAACGCGTGAGACGCGTAAACACGCGAGTCAAGCCTGGAAATTATGTATACGTCGACCCTACGGACGGAGCGAAGACGTCAAATAAGCTCGCGTCACCAGCCGTAGGACCTTACCCCGTCCTCGCAAATGACCAACGTACCATCACGATTGATCGTGATGGGGTCACAGAACGCGTGTCCGCTGATAGGTGTGTGTACGCGCCACCACCTGTGGACGCACCACGGGCAAGCACAACCGCGCCGGGTGACCTTGCTGACAAGGTCACCACGGGGACACAGTACGCGGTGGACCGGCTTCTCGATCATCGCGTACTGGAAAACGGGACCGCAGAGTTCAAGGTGAAGTGGGCAGACTACGAGGAGCCCACGTGGACAGCAAGGACACATATCCCGGAAGAACTCGTCTCGCGGTACGCGAGCCGACTACGCGCACGCACGGGTAGGGACCTGACAACCGAGTTGAACGCGGACGTTCAACCTTAAGGGGGGGGCCCTCAACCGCCCTCAACTGCTTCTGGACTACCGCGCTCAGTATTAACTCGCAAGAGCCAAAGGACACGCATACCTCGGTAGAGCCGGAAATTTAGGAGTCACATGACTCAGGGCAACCGATCGTGCGAGGCGGACGAACGCGGACTGTATTCGCAAAAACGAGAAGGTCGAAGATCCCGTACCGAACGCGCAAACGAGACGTGCGATGTCGGAATAACACACGGGAGGAAGGGCAGCAATGGGGCCTCAGACATAACAAGGGAGAAACTGCAACTCCACAAGACGACGAAACCTTCCGCGAACACAGCAAGAAGCACAGCGCATACGCGCCGACACACCGCGAAAAGGGGCTCCGGAACTCGTCCCCTCAGACCGCATTAGGAGCGCCCTCTCGACCTCCTCCCCGGCGGAGCCACGACGTGCACTTGATGTCAAGCTGTCTTGCAAAACACTGGAGCGCAGAATATGCCTCGGGCATCCCATCCCAAACAGGCGAGCAAGGGCACGACGCGTTGCCGCACGGATATACGTACGCGAATGCAGGGCACATAGAACGTGCGCAAGAGGTACAGGTCACTTCATGGCGGGACGCGAGACGGTGCAACCAATCGCGAACTGATAATCGGCGGAGCAGCAACACTGTACGCTTGCATACAGTGGCGACGCCGCCGTCGCAGAAAGAAAAATAACGAAAAAAATGAAGGAAAAATGAAGGAAAAAAATTGGCTGGGATGACATGCGCTACGGGATGGGCATGCAGGCCGCGCCGTACAGTGCTCGAATAGCCGTCGGGAGCAACACCAAAATTAATGGAAAAATTACCACTACTGTACGCGCCCATCGTACCGGCGTCCATGCGGCACGTGCCGCACGATGAACACGCAATTAGAAGCCATCATGGGACCCCATCAGCAAACGGCTCCCCCTCCCCTCCGTGAACGCGGCGCCATGGGGACGGACCATGAGCGCACGGACGCGAAACGATCGCGAGGGACGCGACTCGATCGCGCGCACAAGAGCAGAGCACGCGACTTTAGCGCAACTCGGGGCCCCTTGACGCGACCCTACCGCGACCGTCAATCACCGTGGCGCGACGAGACCTACTGAACTTCTTTTTCCTGCGAACTGCATGCGCGACCCCCCCCCCAGAGAGACGAAGAGCAGAAGACCGTCGCGCGACAACCAATATGAGTTACGTCCACACCCTTGGGGCATGAACAACGGGAAGAGAAGAGAAGAACCAGAAGACTGTCGCGCGACGACCAAAAGGAGAATCAACACCAGGAGCAAGGCCAACTGGCCGTGGAAGAGATCAGGGGAACGCTGCAAGAAGATCGCGTACCGCGCGCGCGCAGTGGGAAAGACCCACGGACACCGCAAGAAACGTCGGGCTCGCCGCGCGTGATCAAGGAAGTCAACGTCGCCTTGCGGACGAAGCTCTGGTCGCGGCATAGGAAGACAGGAAGACCCCCGACCCGGTACGCTTGTCGGCCCTGATACATCAGTCCCTCTCGCACACGACCACGCGCCCCTCTTCACAGCAGAAAATTACAAGTCACGGGGTCTGCTATAACTGGGCAGGCGAGGTTGACGATCGCGACCCATAACCGCAAAAGAGAAAATCGGAAGGTCAAAGATCCCGTACAACACGCGCAGCCGGAAAGAATTCGTGTGGGGACCCACGCCCCTCTCGGTCGGGTCAACGGCACTGGCACAAGCGGACGTCGAAATAACACGCGCCCTATGAGCAACGGCTCATGCTGGAGGGGCAGTTACGCGCTTTCCAGACGGAGGGTACTGGTCAACTTCAGGAAGAGACGCGAAAGAAGCAGAGTGGAAGCAAAAACTCTCTCGCCCTCCGGCACCGCGCAGCGAAATGCGGAGCCAGAGAGCAGGGGTTGAGTGCTCTGCTGCCGCTTGACTCCCCAAATGCGCCCCTCGCCCCCTTGCGAATCCCTCCGCGGCGTATTATGAAGCCCCCATCGCTCCAGTCGAGCACTCGCACCCGCCGCTACTGGATGTCTCGGGGCCCGTCGTGACGGCTGCCCCCACTTTTTCCGACTGGCAGCATGTCATGCATGTTGATACGAAAGCAACCATCTCACCTGACACAAAAGATCAGAGCGAACATTGGCAAATCCCACCTCAGTCACTCTACCAGGAACCGCCGAGAAGGCTCTCCCTGTTATTGGCGTAACCACTTGCGCAGCTTGGGTCTGCTCATGTCGCTTCCTGGCCGCTGGAATCGCAACAACAACAAGATTTCAGGAAGTCATCCTTCAGCAGGGGAAGCTCCCTCCGATACAGTAACAACCGGGAGCGCGACAAACTTCTATGAATTACCCAATCGCAGAGTCTGGGATTTTTATTGGGAAACGAAAACAAGAACCGGATATGCTCCCCCGCGATGCCCCAAGAGCCTCTGATGTCGATTACGTTGCAGATGCAGCATAGCACGGCCACAGCCACGGACATTGAATATCCTCTTTCGCCACGACGCAAGTAACCACGACAGTGCAACCGCAGGATACGGAGCCTCTGTACCAGCCAGCACCACAAGAGATGAAGACAGTACCGAAGGAAAACCACGACGTATGTTTATTCATTACCCATTATCCCCAACTGCGGTACGGAAATCTCGCATGGGCGGAGAGTTTGCAAAGTTTATGACAAATTGTCCAGCTGTCGTCGCCCCTGTGCTGGAGGGCGGCCTGCCAAGTGTCCTACCATTCCATACTCTTATTCATTATATGAGCCCAGACACGTCTCAAGCATTGTCCGCGGCATATGCAACTGGGGCAGAGTCGATGGTGGCCAGTATCTTTCAAGTAACGCAGCACTGGGCGGTACTAAAAGGGTCGGGGCCAAGACTGAAAGTCGGTTCCGTGTCCGCTGATTACAACAGCCCCCCACAAATTTTCGTCGCAGAGAACGCGTAGCTGCGGAAATCGGGGAGAATGAAGGGGATATTGGTGACGATATCCCTGGATACGAACTGAAAATCCAAGCTAGTGGCAGTGAACACTAGGGGACTTCAAGGACATGCTGCAGAAATTCGTGCTAGCTCTGAAATCAGACCCCGCGCTTCCCCTGGACTATCCGCGCGGACCCCTAAGACGGCACATCCAGTCCGTGCGGGCGTGTCAAGGGGCGGTGATAGGCGTCGGGTGTACAATATTGATGAAGTGGCTTACCGTGAAGCTGTGCTCTCGGATGCAAAAGGGGAACATAGGACCAGCAGTCTCGTTGAATCCCCTGTACCGGGGCAATCTCAAAACGTCCTCATATGAGGCCTTAGTTTGAGACCTCTCTCTTCCCCGTGTTCGGTGGATGGCGGGTCTCTACACGAAGATAATCATGATGACGCCGCACTTTTCGCGCAAGCTCTTATAATGCAAGAAAGGGAAGAGATGCCTTTACCGTTGTCATCCATGCGCTAACCGCTCTACTAAGGGATGACGGGGGCCACGTAGTCAAGGATCGGCCTTGCCGACGGCCCCTGCCGAGCCCGCTTCATAGGGATCCGGGGGGCAGTAGCTAGGGCGACGAGGGACCTCGTTCACCTCGGCGTAGCTCGGGATATGCGCGTACGGGTCGCGGATTGGCTCCCGCCGCACGGGAGTGGGGTTCGGAGGGAGAGCACCACCCTCGCGAGAGGACGTCGCCCGACTGCTGCGGAGCGCGTCACGCTCCCTGCGGTACCGATCGCGGTCAACGCATGCACGCTCGTACGCGTCCAAACGCTGGAGACAGTCCTCTCGGGATCGCTGCAGTTCCTCCGTGATGCGCTGCAACTCAGACGATAGACGATCGCATTCGCCACCGCGGCGGTGTGCATCCTCCGTCCGCGCCAAGAACCAGGTCGACAACGTCGTCAGTAGCTCGCCTACCGACCAGGCGCGGTCCCGTAATTTACCAAGGGCTCGGGAGAGCTCGGGTATGACCGCGACTTCGCGTAGGGGAACTTGAAGGAAGCGCACTTCCGCCTCCCGAATTGGCTGGGACACTGTTAGTACGAGGGGTGGAACCGGGGGCACGGCAGGGACCGGACCCGTCATACAGACAGGAGCGGATGGCGCGGCAGCGCGGAAAGGGTTACACCCTACGAAATCCGTGGTCGGACTTACCGCGTCCAAATCGCGGTACCTCTTCCGCCGCGCCTCGCGAGCGTTGGACCCCACGCCCCCGAGCGCCCCTGCACGAGGAGGGTTGGACGGACCCGATTCGGAACGCGAGACGAACGCGTCGCTCCGGAGGTCGTACGGCAAGAACGCCGCCCGTTCACCAAATTTGAAGTCGGTCGACAGGCGCCGAGCTGCTTCGCCGACTCGAACCGCTCGTTGTAGGAGGTCAAGCGCGGAGCCAAATGTCCAGAGGAAGTGAGAAGAGTTCCACTCGAGAGGGTGTAACGCTACGTTCGGAAGCCCCACTGCAACCCTCTCCAGATACGCGAGAGTGGCCGGGGGCTGGATAAACACCCGTCTGTTGACGCTGACCTCACTCAATATGGCGCTCGTGAGAGACCAGGCCCATTCGCGTTCACAATTATACGCGAGGAGGGCATAGGCAGGATGCCGACGGTCGACACACGCGTACCCGAAGTGTTTCAATACGTAAGGGAGCAGCGGGTGGATACCCAAGGACGGAAAGGACCCACGTACCGCGTCGGGCAGAGAAGGGAAGTCGAAGGGGGTGAGACCGCTTTCGAAAGAAGCCGACCGGAAAACGCGACCGTCGACTTCATCTGCTCTCTTGTATGCCGCCCAGTCGTAATGCGCCACCGCGATGCCGTGGAGACGCATCAGCGAACTCGCGGACTTTTGTAAGGATACGCGGGACTTGGAGTACGCGTAAGGGCGAGGGCACACGCACAACGGCGCGACCCCTGACAGTACGAACTGCCGTGGTTCGCGGCGGGGGCCACAGAACATGGCGGACGCCATGCGGTCTATATATTCGGCCTCCGCCGCGCTATACGCGAACGTGCGATCACATGGGATCTCATCCGGCACTTGATACGCCGTGCCTCCACCCTCAGCCATTTGCCTTCCGAGGGCCGATGTCGACTCATCCACGAGACCAGCTTCATGAATCTTACGGATACGCACGACATCCGGGCGGTGACAAGCACGCGTCAACAACTCCGAGACAGTGACCCGGACCCGCGCATAACGGCGCCAAGGATAGCGTAGCCGGCTGAGGGGGAGCGGCGCGGAACCCTCCCAGGGCACACCCAACCACCGGGTGGTGGAAGGCGCGTCGGCGGCATCCCCAGCCGCGATATGGCCGGAGTCCCGGATCGGCGACCCGGGGCAACGGCAACTCCCGCAAGCCCCGTATGACCCCTGCTCCGGCTGGTAGAACGCGCCCACGGAGGCGAGAGCCATCGGGGCATCTTCTATACGCGGCGGAGGACCGCTTCCCCCGCGCGAAACGGAGGTCGGGCCGGCATCTAGAACGACAGACACAGTAGAGGCGCGTGAGCGGGTCTTCTGAAACGGGGAGCGGAGGCTCCCCAGCTCGCTCCCCGAGGCACTCGAGGTCCTCGTTGCGCGCTGCCCGGTGTCGTTGGTCGGCAGCACCGACAGCGGGATAAGAGGCGTGCCAGACGGCCGCAACGACGGGCCCGGACTGTCGAGGCGGTCGGGCATCTGGAACGAGGGAAGGGCGCGATGAGGCACGGGAGAGGGGCGGGTCAAAAGGAAACCGAAGAAGAACGCGTCAAGAGTGGTAAGCGCAAGGGGCGCTATAAGAAAGGCACGCGGTCAGCTAGGGCAGGGACTGCGGCGCACGGCCGGACAACACACCAGCCGCTGTTGTGGATATAGAAGAACCAAAAAAAACCGAGGGCAAATTTGTACCCCACCGGCACGCGTTCGCATATGCAGAGTGCGCATAAGCTGCCAGGTGAACGCGTCATCACGGGCGCTGTAAAGGCCGTCGCGATTGGGGTCGCCCGGGGCACAGTACGAGCCGGAGGAGACGCGCCATGCTCCACAAGGCCACCTCCGCTCGCCCGTCGCAAGGGTACCAGGCTTAAGAAGGGGGAGACCTCGAGCCAGCGACCGTTAGCCACCGCCCCGCTGCGGCTCTCATGACTACCGCTCCTCCCCTTCGCGTCGGTCACGCGAACCACCGCACCCCTACGTCGCTTATTCTGTAAGAGCGGCCGCGCGACCTCAACCCCGGCGCTACAGAGAGTGGGAGAGCACGCGTGGTGGGTACGCATGAGGACTCGAATTGCTGTCGTGGACTATAACCCCCCCTCGCGCGCTACCAAAAGAGTGAACGCGGACGTTCACCCTTGAGGGGGGGGGCTCTGTAGCATAATCGCAAGGACGTTATTTGAACGCGCAGGGTGACTACTGTACTCCCGCAAAATGCATTACAGCGCATATCCGCGCCTGTGAGTACGCGCTTGCTGCTCGCTGTGCACGTTTACAGCGTGACGATCCGGAGTAAGGCGCGCGAGCTTACCGTGTAAGGCGCTACCTAGATACTGTAGTATATGTTATGATAGATTATATACTTGTATATTAAATGACAGGGCGACCGGCGGCGGAGGGAGGAGAAGGACAAGCACGGGCTTGGTACCAGATCCTCCACCGCAGGTCTAACCCCGTCCGCTTATTCTAAACGCGTTCTGTTAACGCGAGCGCGTTAACTAGAAACTAACGCGGGTAGCGGTCGCGAACGTACGCGCGCGAGCTGGATCCGCCTCCTCCCGTCGGTGCTAGAACGCTAACTAGCGCCGCCCCGGGGCGTCGAGCGCGTCGAACTGCTCTACCGCGTACTGTGTTCGCGTCCGCTCCCCACCGCTCTACCACGCTACCACCACCCGCGTTCTTTTCTGGTGTGTGTGTTTTTGTCCTCTCTCGCGTACACAGGTCTTTGAAGAACCACAGCTAAATCCCCAACGCGACCGGGGGTTTATGGTACATGGAGATGGCATAAGATAGCTCCTGCGTTCTCCTCGTTGTGCTTGCCGCGCATAATGATGTTCTCGTATACAAACAGAAACTTGGAAACATCTTACACATTCGACCCATCGTAGGTAACAGGGTTAGAGCCTGCAATTGTGTCTGCATCAGCCCTCCACAAGAGTAACATGTTGTGGGGTAAAGAGGGGGAGGCGTTTTTTTCTCGGTGGTGAGGTCAGGTTTAGCGGGGAAGCGTAGGGTCCGCTGTCAGTCCCGTGGTGTCCGTACCGTTGTCTCCCCTCTGCGCCCGTCACCTCCCACGCTTTTATTTCCACGTAATTCCTTCTAGAAGCGTCCACGCGTCCGGCCCGGATTCCCCAGGCCGTCCGCGTGCGCTTCTGTAAAATTCAAATAAAATCTCGGACTACAGTATAAAATCTCCCTCTAGAGTAAAATGTAATTTTTCCGGAAAAATATCTCACACCCATCGCAGAACATTCTCACCTCGCCGTAAGAGTGTCACTGTGCCGACTCGACTGCTGGACCAATTGAGAGAGCAATTGCTCAAGCATTGGCCACCCGTCTAGCCAACAACAACACAGCCACTTCTACTTTTCCACCCGACCCATTTAAATGTGAACTGGGAAGAAAAGCAATTTTCCGACGAGCTCCAGCGCATAGTGGCAAAACACAGGACCTTTTTTCAAGGGCAAGTCGTTGAGGAATAAAGATGTGGACCTTCTCCCGCCGAATCTAATTTCGAACAACCAAAATTAGCATAGGCTAAGTTATTTGAGAACCGAACCACAAAATTAACTGAGGTGCGTAAATATACAGTATTAGTTAGACTAATACAATTAGGGTTTGGAGGTTAGTTTTTTGTGGTTCCTTTTTAAATTAGACCAATCTAATTGCGGTGATCGGTGCACTGTACTGCACAAAGATCTGTGTCAGAACGACCCACAGTTATTCTGTCTCTTTTAAGGCCTGGTGAAACACTGCACAAGCTGTTTGTTGAAATTTATTACCAGCCTCCATGCTGGGAGATTAGCTGAGTTGAAGTCCATCACTATAGTTGCAGAACTGCAGCGAACAACGAAAGTCATTCTGGGACAATTTTTGATGCCTGCGACCTTAGTGCTGTATCAACTTCCTTTCCGCACTCGACCATCAACATATGAACCCAGCGATTATATATTCTGGGGATACGTTTTCATCCTAGCATTGATACCAATAATTCTACAACTCCAGGAATATTTTTACGGATGGATGGGCATCCATTAGTCCAAAGATCTAGGGCCTTCTGTCTCATGGTCATCAATCCATGTGCGCAGAATCGTTTCCAGGCTGTGAGCTCTAAGCTTTGGGGCTGTTCGTCGAAGTTGTTTCAACGTCGTCATGATCAGCATTCCAAACATTGATGAGAGCCGAGTTTTGTGAACGGAGTGAGAGTCAATTACGATTTCTCTGAGGTCCTTGCATCCCGTCGCTGCTAGGAGAACTGTCAGTACGCAGCGCAACTGATTCCTGGCACAATCTTTGAAGTTTGTCTGAACCCGAAGGACCCTCAATGTTGCACTGGCGTTCGCAATAATTGCCTGAAAGTTGGCCGTTGATAAGTCGATGTGGGAGGACTGAAAGGAGGATAGCGGCAAGTGACGCAGAGCGGCTACGATTTCCTCACGATCTTTCATAGTAATTGGTTGTATCTCGTCGCTGTTGCTCCCATACACTCCGACCAAGGAAAGCGTGTCTTTCATTGCGATACATAACTCCCGAAAGGCAACACCAGATGTGCGGGCTAAGACGACATGCAGTTCTGTCAGCAGCGGGTGATAATACTTTAGCAACTCCAGATCAGCTGCGTTGAACGATCTATCACGAGATTTGAACACTCTCAGGTGGTTTCCACAGATGCGAATGAACTCGGAAAACACCTTCGAACTCTCTAAAGGCCAAACAAGTCTGTCCAACTCGCTTTCCTGCAATTTGCAATTGGAAATACGCAGGTCATCCAACTTTCTAGAGCGGGCCAGGATTTGTACCAACTCACTATTCCCTATAGCGAAGCCTTCCAGACTTAAAACACGAAGGTCTGGGAAACAGTGGATCAGGCCAAGGGGCAACGGGTCCTTATCCACGGTTCTTGCCTGCTGTACTGAGAGCTGCAGCTCCTCCACGCCGACGCCATGTAAACTGACCCAATCAAGTGGCCCAAACAATGGAACAGTTTGTCTTCGGTCGGGTTCAGATGCACTTACCTGAACCTGAATCCGCCGGAGGCCAGGTTGTAGTGTCTTCCAGGGGCCCCCTTTCCGGACAATAGAATGTATTTTCGCGTTACGGTTTGGTTCGTATCTGAACGATTCAAGCATTTCTCGCAAGTCTTTCTTGTGCTGTCTAGGCAACCACTTCACCCGAAATTCAACTAGACGGCGCAAAGAGCCAGCCACTACAGCTCCTGACAAGTAATTGTATTCGTCAGCCTCAGAGGCCTTGACAACAAGTGTAGTCAGGGTTTCCCTTAACTTGTGCAGAAGGTCTCCAAGCAAGCGACTGTCCACTACGGTGATGGGGTGGACACCGGAAAGATCCAAACGCTGCAAGCGTGGGGCATGCTCCGAAATGAGTGCGAAGAAAAAGCAAGCAGGGAGTGACCGCCAGCGTATCTCATCCTCGTCATCAGTAGGCAGGTCGTGAAATCGAACACTCTTGAGACCGGGTGTGGCGATCTCGAACCAGTAGTTGACGTATTCCCAATTCGAAAGTGGTTCAAAAGCAAGATGTTCGCAAAAAGTTGAAAACAGTTCCCTCAAGCGTGGGCATGTGTAGAAAATCTCATCTAGTCCCACTGGAACATCATACTGATGATTTGGATCATTAGAGCGGCAGCGGGTAGAACAAAGAGAAATAATGTGGAGGAGGATATCATCAGGAAGATCGAGAAGGCGCACTGGAGGATGTCTTAGGGCAGCACCAGCGTTTGGGGCGGTCCGTTGCTGGTCAAGGGTAAAGACCATATCTTCGTCAAGGTTTGCAGCATGCTCGATATCCATGTCTTCCGCATCAGTAGAGCTTCCGCTCGATGGGAGGATTGGCGGTGTTTCCCATATTGGTGGATCATTTTGTGGTTCGTGCCAATGCAATGGAAGAAGATCTTCAGTATTGAATGCGGCGAACGGAGAGTACGAATCATCTGCGCATCTGCAGTCATTCGGATTTCCATTTAAACGAGCTTCGCTGCCGAAGTGTTGGCCAGTGAGATGTGAGCTTGATTCGTCTCTGACAGGAACCACGATATCGTCTTCAAAGTCCTGGGAGCCCGCGGAGTTAGAAGCGGCAGTATTTGAAACACTTCTGTTATTCATGTTGATGATAAGTTTTAATGTGGGAAGAAACGAACGGCAGACAACGGGTGAGCGAGAAGAGTTGGAGAGAGAGCAAAAGAATATGCAGAGAAAACGAGAGAGAAAATAAAAAAGAGCATGAAGGGATTCCCGAGAAAACAGGAATCACTAATAGGCATGTATGTACTTGTGAATGAGGCGGGCGAATACATAATCTATATGGGGACTGCTGTTCGAAGAAAGGTTTGTATACCACCGGAGTACGGTTTGTATATGGTGATTTTCAAATAAGTTCTACGCTACAATCAAGTCGCGCAGAGCTATAGGTTGACAGAGTTTCAGGCTGCGTGATGTACGATGCTGAGGTCTTATGGCCCCGACAGACGCTGAGGCGGCGGCTTGAGAGTAATCGTGTATGAAGGTGTCTTCGTGAAACAAAAAATACTTCGAGAATGCTCACTTTCGTAAAGTGGGGCCTCCAAGTGGGACAACAGGAAGTTGGGATGATAGTGTGAAGTCTAAAACTAGTGAAAGAGGAAATTTACAATCGGCAAAGGGGGCTGCAGGATGACGGATGCGATCACGCAGGACCATTGTAAACGGATGAATTCGAAATCCGCGTATCCACCGGGTCTTGGAGACGCCTATGTGCCGATGACTAGGCAAGGATGGGAGAGCTCGATGTTTGTCGGTCTGCCGCGGAGACGGGCGTATGACAGATTAATGTGGAATGAGAAGATGGTGAATCCCGGCGATTGGGCAGGATGCCTTTTTTATGTCGTCATTGCAATTCACCACGGCGGAGCTCGCTCAAGTTCTGTTGTGTCACTCCGAGAGCTGAGCGGTGCCCGATAAACGATTGAGTCCGTCTCACCAGTGGCGGTAATGCGCGCCACCGCTGTCGCTTCTAACGGTGCGTTGTAAACAAGGCAAGGTTTCCCGTCGTCCTCTTTGAAACGGCCGTCAATGTAGAGGTCCGTCCACATCAACGAAGTATCTTGCACTCTCGAAAGCCCTCGACGCATGGACCCAGAAGACAAACCCAAATATTATGAACCTCGTCATCAAGATATCCGGCCACTAGGCATTCAGGGATAGAGGTCCTCCATTCGGAGAACATGAAAGACGTCCAGGCAGATCTATACTTTATGATCAATTGTTTCTTAGTGATACTATTACCCAAGGGTACTGTGTACGACACCTATTTCCAGTGGAGGTTTCAGTGTGTGTTGCTACTGTATGAAACGGGTTATTAGGAAGGAATGTTCTGGATGACCGTGTCTAGCTCATTGCAAGTTCGAGCAGCCAGTGTTGAGTTTCTACTCTAACTGCACTGTAATCATTTTTTATTAATTATATCTCTTTAATGGAAATGTGTTTCAGATACTGTAGTTGTGAAGACGCTTTAGCACGGGTTTGGGAAAGCAGAAACGCACCGTGGAGTGGACACGGGGAGAAACAAGTGAGTCGCGTGGAGTAGACTTGAATTCCTGGGGGTCAGTACAGTACGAAAGAGGAGAAATGCTAATGCTGTCTCGTTTCGCTTTGCGCCAGCGAGAGTACTATAGATAAGAAAGACTTTCTTTTGCGCGAAGGTGAGCGAACCCTCACGTTCGCGCAATCGTTAGAAGGAGAGTTAAGGGGCGGGATGAATGGTGCAAACGGCGATCCAACCGGACCTTGTGATCCCAGGCGTCGTCATTTTGTGGGATGCGTCCTTCCACGTGTATGACACAGAAGCATGGGCAGGCGATCACTTACTGGCATCTCGCAAGTTGTTGTCACTCGACAATTGACCCTCAAGAATATGTCGAGCCTGTGCACCGGTACGTGTATGAGAAGTATCATAAATTATTGTGAATTAGAATATAGAGTAACAGGATTCCCCAATGATACCACAGTACCAGGGTACCCTTGTACTGTAGTATCGTTACCTTGGCAGTCAGCTAGCATTGGTGCCAAGCACACGTAAATGCGGCTATGATGAATGAAGCCAATTCAGGGGAGAACGTCAGCATCAATCGGAGGGGGCGGTCGAGCCAGGGTGCGAGTGCGGGTTCACGTGTCATGCCATAACGGCGATTTGCAATTCGTTGTTTTTCCAGGTAGGCACATGCTAGACCAGCTACTGATCAACCAGTGGTTATTGCAAGCGGGGACGAGGTAGCATTCCGAACGTTGGGCGTGTTGAGATAGATGAAATGCCGCTTTGGTTCACTCACGGGAGGGTCGGGCTTTCCTGGATGAGCATGGAGATGCGCTGAATCGACTGGGACATAGTGGCAGCGCGTGTGAGAGTGGCAGCGCGTGTGAGAGTGGCAGAGAGTGTGAGAGTGGCAGTGAGTGTGAGAGTGACACACGCATAGTTGTTTACACTTTGCATGTTCTGGACCAAGCCCGGGCTGCATGCACGGGAGATGTCGGCGCTCATTCACAACAGTCTTGAACAGCTGCAAGTAGGTATGGAAAGCTTGGATTCAATGCTTTTTCGATGGCGTTCGAGACAGTATCACTGTCTCTACGTTTTCACGTGCAGATTTAAACATAAACCACGCGTATGTGCGCGAAAGGCTAATCATGTACTTGTCACAGGCCGCTATTCTTTTCTCCGATTGACGTGCCCTAAGGTTACAGTCTCTATTCTCCGTTTGGCTCATTTACGTCCTGTGTATTGTGATCGGATGTTACGCGGCCCAACTGGATTCAGTAAGCCACCAAAAACCGGGCAGTCAGGGCTCCTATTCAATGAATTCGAAAGACGTCATTAAAACACGTTTCATCCTCAAACTTCTAGGACACTGCATTCCCCTCATTCCACACTTTCCTATCATATCCTCACGTCCCCGATCACATACATCCAATTCTTTCATCCCCGGTCAGACATTGGTGCAGAAAAGATAACGCGTATCGCCAAGACCTTGTGGAAACACTGAATTCGAATTTTCCTAGTATAGGTCCTCTGCGACCACATCTGTCCCTCCCGGCGATCTTCTGTGCCCAGCGTGAAAGTTCTCTGTCATAAGTGTTGGGCCTCATCACTGTTACCCAGGCTCCCTGTTGTCTCGCCCGAGGGCACTCCTTTTGCAACACCGCATAAAAGTGTCCATACCCTGCGCCCGTTTTGTGAGAAACAATCGCAAAATATGATCTTCAGGCTTTGCTGCATCTCTTATCGGAGCTCTGAGACTTCAACCGCAAGCACTCATGAAGCCCAGAACCTTGATTTTGTTGCTATGCCTAAGTCGACTGTCGTGAAGAACGCGTTTGAAAATCATCAGCTTCGTGCCTAAATAGATTCATAGCCTCCAACAAAATTCTATGTATCGAACAACTAGGTTGAAGTTTACTCAAGTCACCTAGAAATCTAGACGCCGACAACGAGCGCGGGAGAGTTCAGGTCCACTGGAGCATGATGCAGAAGGAGGATGCCATTATGAAAGCTTGCCAGAAGTGTGTGTCGCCAGAGCCGGATGTCTAACTTATTAGCTTTTTTGTTCAGTCATGTCCTGTTTCTAACTAATGTTAGGGACAGGCGGTTAGCTTGTTAATGAATGCTCTTCGAGAATCGTGTCAGTTGTTCTTTCAACGCGCCATTAATTTTGGGTTTCTACTGCAACTGTACTGTAATACATCGGATACAGTATATCTTGAGTCTATGAAACGGGAATGGAGCTCGATATTGTGAAGACACTGAAGCATGAGTTGAAGAAAAACGGACAAGCGTCGTGAAGTGGGCACGGAGAGGGACGAGCGCGTTGTGTGGAGTGGACTTGAATTCTGGAGGTAAAGTATAGTATGAAAGAAGATGACTGCCGCTTCTGTCTTCCCTCGTCTTACATCGACGAGACTAGATAAGACAGCGAAATCGTTCACGGAATTCGAATCCTTCCACAAAGGGAAATGGTTTAAAGACACTGTGCAGTACTGTCTTGAGAGTTTCTCTCCAGTCTGGCGCCTTCGCATGCCCCGTTAAACCCTTGCGGGGCCAGTCACCAAGACATTCCCTCGCACACTACTGTATGATACGGGCGGGGTGATGAGTCGCAGCGAGAATTAGAGAAGAAACGGCGTATTGAAGGCGATGAGTCTTCAAGACTACGATTCCAATGATCACCGATACCCCTCTCCCCCGAGGAGCCGGGGCCCACCGGCGCTTTCCAGAGTCGGCGACGGGGTGCCGTAGTGGTGGTGTCTCCTTTGGCAGTGCTCTTGGTTTGGAAGGACCTGCAGAGACCAACCGTCTCGAGTGAAATGATGCGCAATTACCCTTTTTTTCGAAAATTTTAGAGTTTGCTTTTCAAGATACCACGTCAACCAGCGGCTCGTCTAACAGGCGACGTTTCACGCCGTTCCTCGCCGCTCTCGCCTCACCGAGCAGTGCACACCTCCTCGCTTCTGCCTATCTTTCTTTCATGTTCTTGAATGAACTATCTATGGAAATACGCCACGTTCCCATGTTTTGTTTTCCAGCAGGTAAGCGAACTACACTCTGAAAAATCCCAACTGCTCGGTCAATACGTGCTCACTATCCAAATTGCACTGTCCCAGTTTCGACGTCGACCTTGCTTTCCTCCGGCGAATTCATGTTCTGTCAAATAGTCCAACCTAGCGTCTCCATTACGAAATTCATCTGTTCGCTACGATGGCGAGTACTGTCGAACCGGATGAACGCGTTGGAATCATTGTCCCCCCTCCCGAAGTAAAGGGGATTCTGGAAACGACGGCAACCTACGTAGGTAAGAAACCTGCGTTAGAGGCTCGCGTCTTGCAGAAGCATAACCAAGACCCACGGTTCTCATTTCTCAAAGTCTCTGATCCCTACTACGCCTACTACTGCAGCAAGGTCGCCGAAGCTCGTGCAGCCGCGACTGGACAACCAGCACCTGTTCAGAGTATTTCAAGTGAGGCTGAGAAAGGAAAGGAAATAATCACAGAAGGGCAACCCCTATCATCGAAGGATCAAATTCACGCGAAGGATGGACAGGTGCCGTCTGCTTCGCAGGCCACGGCGGACGACGAACCGGTTAGAGGGAGCAAGGACGCCGCTGATGAAAAGATGACGACAAGCGCAACTGCAAAAGTTTCGTTTCTGAAATCAATACGAGCTAAAGAAGAAGCAGCACGTCAAGAGCCGCGCGAACCACCACCAGAAGACCTCTTTACCCTGATAAGCATGGCACCTCAACCCCATGCTCTGGGTCTCGAAGTCATGAAACTTGCTGCACAATTTGTTGCGAAGAATGGGCGAGAATTTCTTACCGCGCTGAGGTCAAAAGAGTCCCGAAACAGCTTATTCGATTTCTTGAGACCCATGCACCCCCACTTCATTGTGTTTCAGCGCCTCGTCGACGCATATAGAGCTATTATGACTGAGGGCAATGCTTCAAATTTTTTACCAAAAGGCCATAACGTACGCGAATGTGAAAAGGCCATAATGCAGGACGTCTGGTATATGCATGATTGGGAATGTCTACGTGCCGAGCGCGAACACGACGCTGCCATGGATGAGTCCGAAAAGGTTAAGGCTGCTCAAATTGATTGGTATGACTTTGTTGTTTTAGAGACGGTGGATATCGACGATGACGAGACCAACCTACCAGCACCTGTGGCAGATGCTAAACAACTCCCCAAAATTCTTGCTGCTACCAGGAAGCTAGAACTAGAAAGAGAAAAGAACCGAGGCGATGTAGATATGGATATCGATACTGATGAAACGCCTAACGGGAGTGTTCTTTCTCAGACAACAGAGAAGCACGGGATGGTTGTAACGGTTGAGGCCGACACGGCTCTCTCTTGGGATCGCATTCGCAAGGAGCCGACTGCTATTCCTGTCAAACAAGTGAATGACGTGAGGGTTGGAAGCATCGCTGACGAACCGACTGTTGTTTTGCCATCAGGGCAACGCGTTCCATTGTCGCAGGCAGAAGCATCAATGCGAGCGGAACTACTCAATCCTTCATACAAAGACGAGCGAGCGCGGGCAGCGGCAAAGAATAGAAAGCAAAATTTGGCAAGAGGGGAGGAGATGGCTAGACATTTAGCTCGATGGGAGCAACAACGGACAGAGGGTGGTGTCTACAATCGGGGAGATCTACAGGAAGCGCTGGCAACACAGCCAAAGTCGTCAGCAGCCGAAGCTGATGTAAGACTAAAGAAAGCGGAACGACTAGGGCCTAAGCTGCCTGGGATGGAGATTGAAGAGCTTTCTCCGCCGGCGAAAAGACGGCGTGTAGAGGCAGCCAAGGAGGCGCTGGAAAAGGCAGCCAAAAAGAAGGCAGCCGAAACTGCAGCCGCAGAGGAGGAAGCAGCAGTGGCGGAGGCAGCAGGCATCGCTACAGAGGAAAAGCTACCTGGTTTGATGACAGCGGATGAATGGCTTCAGAAGCAAGGGCAGCATGCGCAAGTGCGAATAAAAATGCCTAGTCACTCCAACAAGGAATGGAAACTGCAAGGTCAGGAAATGGAGCTCAAGGCACCATTGAAGAAAATGGTGAGTAATTTGAAGAAGGTGATTGAGAAATGGACAAAGCTACCCGCGAAGAAGCAGAAGCTTCACATGGAAGGTGCCGGATTTCTCAAAGATAAGATGACACTCGCGTTCTACAACGTTAGTAACGAAACGACGATCACTTTAGAAGTGAAAGAACGAGGGGGAAGAAAGCGAAACCATTGAAGGCACATACATAGTGTGACGTAAGGATTATTCCAGCGAGGCTGGCTGGCGTCGAAATGATGTGTTTCACCTTAGCGAGTAACTGAAAAAGAGTAGGCGTCATAGTCTGTAAATCATCGTCGAAATGTGTCTCTGTGTATCAAACCGTCCACGGGTGGGATGTCATGTCTCCAGCGTAGGATGGCAAGCACAAGTTGCCATGATAGTGGGAGGAGTCCACCACAAGGATGGAGGGGGGGGTAGCGATGCTATATCAGAAGCAGCGAAAACGGGCACAATTTGGGGCATGAATGCTGACGTGGATATCCAGAGAGCTATTTTCTGTTTGTGCAAACACTGCAAAGCAGTGGAACGCATCACAGGACGCCGTGGGCCAATCATGAGAAGAGTCACCTATCACTTCCATTGGCGTAGTCAGGTTGTAGTTGAAGTCCCAAGATAGGTACTCTGCCGACAGCACGTATCCTTGCTCTCATCCTCCCATCTCACCGCCACTCCCCCTCCGCGGCTTCCCTCCAGGGTCGAGTACAGATGATCCGCGCCTGTACCTGTTTCTACGCAAATCGCATCCCTACCCGGCACACAACACGCTTTAAAGCCCTCGTCTCCAAGTCAAACCGACCCTCCTTTTCAGATTATAATGCTTCAGTAACATCCCTCGACTTTCAAATCCATCTTCCCAGATACTCTCGTGCAAAGCTTCTTGCTTCCGGCGGAATGTATCCCATCTCGACGTCCAACGCAGAGCCCTTTAGCAGGTTTTTCGCTCGCTATTTTGAACACCATCACCCTGCCATAGCCACTCATCTTCGCACCGACCGTGCCGCCTTTGCCGCTGCTGTTTTTCTGTATCGCTTTGACCGTCGCATATCTCCAGAATTTACCAAACAGAGTCTCGACTCTATCGCTCGTGCTATCTCCGAATGTTCGGGCAAGTCGCTCCCGGAATCGAGGAGGCTCTTCGCTGCCGCCGCCAAGAACGCTTCACGGGAATACTTCAGCCATGGATGGGATGATATCAACCCATTCATCCAGGCCAACACTCCGGTCTTATTGGATCTACAAAGGCAAAGCACAAAGCTTAATGCGTTGAGCAAAAGAATCCATGACGCACCTGAGCCAGCCCCAGAAGTGGACCCCGTCGCCCTACGAGCCCTTGCAGACATACATCAACTCGTCCTTGTCTTGGTCTACGCTGATTATTGTTCCACTTGCACAGCTTTGCGTCCTGTTTTTGAGAAAGCCGCACATCTCTCACAAGGCCCTGCGCTTTTTGTCAAGCTCAACGGCCCTCTTTCACCTCAATTCAAACTCTATTACGATGTATCTACCTACCCCACAATTTTGCGATTCGAAGGTCCCGACAACGTCTCTGTTGTCTCTCAGGGGTCTTCTCCAATTGACGTGGACGACCTCGTCGCGCATGCCGAAGACAACCATCCTGGCGAACTCACAATTGACCCAGACTTGATGTCTTCAACTGATTATGGAGATGCACAGTCGGACGACGAAGACAATCCTCGCCGATGGGTCAAAGCACTTAAACGTCAAGGCATTGACGAGATTGATGAGTTGAACAGTGTCCGTAGCACTATCCTCCGTTCGAAATTAGATCATTCTCCTGACGAATGTCAAAATGCGAGCTGCAAGCTTGAGCGATCACGATCACGATCACGATCACACGATACTGCACAGGGTGATGCGCCTCCTGTTTGCGTTCTACTTGGAGGTGGTATGGGGGCAGGGAAGACCACAGCTTTAGGCCTGATTAGAAATACGCCTTTTTGGAAAGAACATGGAGATGACGTTGTCGTTGTTGAGGCTGATGCGTTTAAGATGAGTGATCCCTTGTTTCATGTATTGAGAAGTATCACCCCCAAAGCTGCACGCATTGTGCACCACGATTCAGTCACGGCCGCCGAAGAACTTTTTTTGCAAGCAGTGAACAGTCGAAGGGACGTCGTTTTTGATGGCACAATGAGTTGGGGCGAGTATGCCCAGCAAACTGTGAAGATGCTGACAGATACTGATTATTTATACAAACGCGGGCCTGGATATCGAAAAGAGTCGGATGGAAAGATCACGGAAGTATACTGGGTGCGATCCGCGAAGCGCATGAAACCCGCACCTGCGTATCGAGTTGAACTCGTCGGCGTCACAGCAGATGCCGAGACATCTGTGATGCGGGGGATTGTTCGTCGTATTACAGATGGGAGGGGGGTGGCTGTACCGGATCAGCTGCACTCTCACGCTCTCTTTTCGAAAAATTTTGAGAGCTACATCGAAATCATGGACGCTATTTACCTCTTTGACACAACAATGAGCTCAGACGTGTGGAGTTCGAAGCCGAGTTACGAACAGCAACTGGTGGCGATAAAACCCGGGCTTCTCTTCCAGTCCCCGTCCTCGGATTTTGTGAAGGGCAAAGCCTTGGAGGGCTTTGCTGTGCGGATTACCGAGGCATACGAGCAATTTTTGAGGAAGAAATTGATTAACCCAATGGCGTCAGGCGCCGCGAACCTCTACGTCAAGGTTCCAATAACTCCTTGATACAAGCCGAAATTGATTCACTTCTCCCCATATTATTATCTGAAGTCACTGGAGGCGCACGTAAAATGTATATGCAATGTAAACAACACACATGCTTTGTTATTAGTATGCGCATCGGCTCTAACATCTGCTTACGCCGAAGCATTCAAAGAGAGGGAGAGGGGCTCCGTGCGTTGTTAAGATGCTGGGCGATATTTTTATCCCTTCACGAATCTCATCATTGCACTCGCTTCAGTCGTCGTATGGGATAGCTGATATCTGAATTCGCTCCACTCTGTGCGCCATCCCGCGATACAAATGAAGTGGAATAGAAATATGGAGCTGTGGGGGGTAATGGATATATCTCCTGTGGATGCACTCTCAATATGCCGTCCAAGTATGCCCATGCAAGACCCGTATGGATCTCAGGGTCGGTAGAAGCAATGCGGCTTGTTCACACCAAGCCGCATTGTTTTCAGCAGTCCATTTGCTGCTACTGGTATCTACTACTATAGTTCAAAATTCGCCATATACAAAATCGACGTGTACTGCAGATACACGAACGTGGGGCCTTCCTCACATCTATGTCTAACTTGCAAACTTGTAAATATGCGATACAAACAACAAACCCTTTTTTGTACGATTTTGACAGTTTGAGGCTCTACATGGCCCTGCTAATTCCACTTCATGGAATGCGGGTATAACAGTCACACTCCTTCAACATCGACCCTTAGCTTTACAACCTATATTGTTTGTCAGGATTAAGAAATTGGGTATTTGTGTCCCGCGAAAATAGCACATAGCCTTAGTCAGAATAATGTTTAGGCCCTCATGCAAACGCCTTATCATAATTCACACACGAACGGGTGCAGTACTATGATGATGTCTTGCCGACGACAGCAGTTGTGTGTCTGGCGAATGGAGCATACGAGTTTTCACATTTTGAGACCTTTCCTTTTAAGGAAAGCCCTACGACAGAACGGAAACAGGCTTGCTGTGTGGTCCTAGGAACTGAAACATCTCGTCAGACAAGTGTCTATTGGACCGTTGTCCCTATATGAGGACACTATTCGACCCATTTTATTCTTGACTTGCGCTTCCTCGACAAAAAAGAAAAAGATACCCCCGCCATTGTATTTGACTTCTGACTTGGGGGCAGAAAGAACTTTGTGAGAATTGCATGTTCTTCCTGGTCGCTTTTAGCTATGTCTGGAAAAGAAGCCTTTGTAAACTACCTTCAAACCGCATGCAAAATAACTTGAAATTCAAAAACGCCAGTTTAAAAAAGCAACTTGGTACTCAATCTGCATTACATTCTTTATCTTTCTGCGTATTCAAAGCTGCTATTCCAGTGTTCTGCAGGGTGTTATTGCCGAATACAAATGCGTTAAGGAAATAGTGCCCAAGATATATATTTTAAATGTTCAATTTAATTTATAGTTTTTGCAAAGAAAGGAGCTGTGATCATATAAGGACATCGCCATCCTCATATGAGAACAAGCAAGCCCCGATCAGATAGACACTGGAGAGAAGCAAGATGTGTGACAGAGTTCAGTTCGAGATCTTTGTGTGGGCAGATGAAGAGTTGAATATGTGCCTCTCAAACAAAGAACCAAAGTAGCGGATGGAAGACATGCTCTTATATGGAAATTCTTCTTATTGCGTGGGGTCCATATGACCAGAATTGATCATGCGAACACCTTAGTTTTTGAGATGGTTAGCGACCTGTGAATATCCAATGATTTAGGGTATTCAGTCACGTTCATGAGTGGCTCTCACTCAGATGTATTCATAGTGTCAGAGCATTTAATCATCTCGTCATGAATGCCGGCAGTGCCCGTGTTCTTTTATTCCCTCACTTAATGGTAAAAAGTCAATCCCTGCTCGCTTTACGTAGCTTTTGCTTACGTGCGTTTCGTTTCTAGCGCCAACCGAACAATTTATTTGGGACAATCACCTTCACGAAAGGACCGTCACAATTCGTGGCCTGAAACCATAGAAATGAATCGGTCTACTTGTATTCTGAAAGATCGCCTTCGTAACTTTCGAAACAGTTTCAAATCGCGGACTGGGATTTAACTGCGAATTTTATGGAAATTGCGAGTCGCGTTAGGCTGCTTTCCGAAAACATGCGTTCAAGTTGTACCTTTCTGTGGAAATGTAACCCCTATTGACTAAGTTTGAGAATAGGTAATCAGAAAATGATTTCTTCATTTCATGTCAACCACTGATGAGCTGCTCACAAGTAGCGGCAAGAGATAAAATCTTATCATACAGCGAAAGGATCCACATTCTTGGACAGTAACGGACTGATGGTGATTCGCACCTCGCGTTTCTTAACTTCTCCAGATGGTAGAAAAGTGGTTCCGAGGGTGCCAGTCCGCAGTCCGTCGACAAATCAGTCTTCCACCGTTCTGATTAACAACTTCTTCAAAAAATGTCCTATATAGCCATTTACTTTTTTGCGGGAAAACATATCTTCCAAACTCATCACCCCATGAGTCTTCTTGGGGTTGAGAATAAAACGAGGGCGAAGCTTTGATCATCCATAGCAATTCAGCTCTCAAGTTCCCAGAAGAGAGGTGGATATTAGTTGAGATGAGGCCGATTTGCTTTCTAAGATGTGTGCTTATCGTCTTGCTTTCGATGCTTTGCAGTGTGGGGTACACATGTACCTCAGTTGAATCTATGGTCGAGGGGCAATTCCGACGCCATTACATGCTCACCCGGCGAGGAGCGCCAGGGAACATGGCTAGTGCCTACTTCAGAGAGTACTTTTTTCATTTGGTTGGTTTTGTCCGCCGCCATGCTCCCAAAAAAGATCGTTTGGGCAGCGTTTGCTTGGACTATCAACAACAAAAAGAATTTGAGCGGGTATACGACCAGGAAGCAATTGACAAAATGATTAAGTGGATGTATTCATTGGACCCGGCGTTGTTCTTTCTTCCCATGTCAATGTATAGCGATGAGGATCTTCATCCTTTCAGCCCTGAATCATCTCGCAGCATTTCCTCTCACTGGAAAGCAGTTAACAATCTTCTTCAAAAGCCCGCCTCAGATGTGCACAGTGGCATGGAGTTGAGGATTCCCGGTGGCGTGAAATTCTTTTTTGACCCTGCCCTTAACGAAGCCTGCGAGAACTTAAAGCGAATCGATGATGGGATATCGAAAACGGTAGATGCCGTTAAACTGTCTCACGAAGTTGTTGCAATTGTTATACGACTGAAACTGCTCGGAGTCCCAGACAAGCATTCATTGCAAATACTGAAACATCATGCGGCATTCACATTTAATAACATCCGCTGCACTCGAAGGAACACAATCGGACTCAAAGTGACAGGCGTGTACATGCCGTGGTATGAGGAAGCCTTCAAAAAGTTAACAGCACACTACGATATTTCCGCTGTCCCTGAAATATCGATTCATGTGATCGAGAATCGGTTTAATCGTTCTATCACAGTTTTGGATCATTTCAAAGGTTGGGGACAAATGCAGCTAATTCATTTTAATGAAGAGTCCATGGCAATCCGTAAAACTCATCTTTCAGATATTTTGTTTAATTCCAAGGTGCTGGAAGGGTTCCGGGAAAATATTCGGAAGACAACAGACAAACGGGACAATATGCGACATAGCCTCCGTACCGGAAGAATGAGAGTTTCTAACCTTCACCCAATTTCAAGGCCACAAAGTTGCAAGTCTGGATATTTCTATTATAGTAACACAGCAAGTTGCTGCCCACAAATATGCAATAGCATTCACACATTGAAGACCGTTAGCCCAAAACTCACAACACCATCTTGCTGTAGTGATTCTGCCAACGGGTCTTTATTTTTTGCATCTCGGTTTAAGGGAGTGTCAGAGGTTCTCCTACAACGATACGGATATTCGCCACCTGAAGCCATAGATGTCATGAATAATTACTAATGTTTGGGACCCCAAAAGCTCTGAGATTTGTAAAGGACAAAGGCAGGAAAAGTCGATTTTCTTATCGCTGTTTCGTGCTGAGTTGCATTAGGACCGATTAGACATTACAGATACCTATGCTTGCTTTTATAATATCAAAAATTGGAAAAGTATACTTTGCAGGAGTCCTGTTAGTGCACAGATGTTTCGCGTTCTTCTCAGACCTACAGTTTTAAACTTATTATAGATCGATACCCAAAAAGGGACTTAACTTCGTTGTGGTGTTCTTCCTATTAATTCTCCTCAGACCTTCTCCATTAAGCTTTACGACTTTATTTGGGACCAATGTGCCACTCCGTCCAAATGAAATTGCTTCAAAGTGCAGTTCACTCTTATTGGTCTTTATTTAATTAACGGCAGCTTTGAGGATATGCATCACAGTATTTGCAGCAACCGAATGGTGACCACTGCACTCAACTATGGTGCACAATACTGCAGGCCTGAACTTTGAGGGAGCGGTATTGCTGTCCACACCTGCTCAAGTGCAACCGCAAGTCACTTTTTTCCTTTTGATATCAAGGTTCCTCGTTGAACGTAATTTACTTTGAACTTGCGGGAAGTAACGAAGTTTCGCACCACTGAGAGATGGGTTTGATTCTTTTAAAAAAGCGTGTGTTGCTCCAGGGACAGCTTTTTTTATTATTTCTCTGCTGGAAAAATAATCTTGAATTTTGTCCCACAGGTGCCAGCACCGACGCAATTACGGGGTAAATGTCTTGCAGCTCTTTGACGGAGCTGCACGGTGACGATGAACGTTTTCGCATCTTTTGCGCCCCACCATTTCGGCCAGAGTGCGGAAAAGTGGACAGTGCTTTACCAGTTGGAATGGTAACCGTACAGCGAATGCCTCGACATGATGAACCCCGTGGCAATTATGCATATCCACGGTTTTGGTTCGTTCTTGTGAAGCAAACTCTGTAGCAGCTTGCAAAATGTTTCATTTCAGTACGTCATGATTTCGCCCTCGTGAAAAGACATACTGTATGGTAGGAATATGACGGACAAAATTAACGGCTTGCCTTCTTGCCCCTATCGCCCCTTCTCTGAGGCGACGACGAACATAGCAATGGAGATGAAGACACATCCCCCAACCTCCATCCAATCTGTGGGTATCTCACCTAGGACGAGTGCGGCTATGAGAAAGTTCACGGGAATATCAGAGGATCGCAGCAGGGCTGCTCTCGCGGCGGTGGTGAGCTGGATGCCGCGATTAAAGCAAGACGCGCCTGCAAAAGCAAACAAGCCGATGGCAAGCAAAGGGGCGATGTGTTCGTGTGGGATATTAGCCAGTTGAACGGGTAGAAACTCTGAGTGCTGCACGGCGTACAAAATTATGGGGGCAATCATAGTGCCGATGCTGATCGCAAAGACAATGGTTATGAAATGGACGTTTCCGTCGAGCTTGCGCACAGTAACAATGGAGGCGCCCGTGCAGAAGGCTGCGGCGAGGCCAAGAATGATAGGGAGCGCAGTATAGGGCTGGGAAGAAGACGGGAGGAAAGCGGGGAGCCCCACAAGGAGGGCACCGAGAAAGGTGAGGAAGAAGGCGAATGGTTGGCGTGGCGAGAGCGGCTCTGGAGAGAGGAAGTGGGCGAAAAGCGGTGAGGTGGAGAACAGGGCAACGGCGAGAGATGTCGGGAGGCGGGAGAGGGTGGCGTATTTGCAGAGGATGGAGAGGGAGCCCAGAAGGGCGCGCAGGGCGAGTTTGAGGAGGGAGGTGCGGGTGAGGGTGGAGAGAAGGGAACGAGTGTAGAGGGTGATGAGGAGCAGGGAGGAGATACAGAATTGGAGAAGGGCGCGGGAAAAGGTGATGAGGGGGACGGAGAGACGGTGATTGAGGACAGCGCTTCGAACGGAGACACTCATGGCGGCGAAGAAGACAGAGGAGGAGAGGATGAGGGCGGTCGGGAGGAGAGCGGAAGGGGAGAAGGGCAGTGTGTGGTGTTTTTTGAGAGGCTTGAGGGGGCTGTCGGCAGAGGAAGGCGGGGATGAGAGCGCGTCCTCTTCGACGAGGAGACCCTCTTCGACGAAAAGATGCTCTTCGACGAAAAGATGCTCTTCGGGGACAGGATAGAATTCGGAACACATCTGGTGTGTGTCGTAGTGAGGGATGAGGTCATAAAGTGTTGGGGCAGGGGACTGTGGTTGATAAAGACGAGCGGCGGAAAAGTAGTGCATTCTTTAAAAGCCCTGCATGCTTTACCTCGATTCAGTAATATTTGAGGTATGGATAAGGTGCCGGGGCGAGAGAAAGAGGTATTTCACGTTTGCAAATTTGCAAACAAGCGCGTACTACTGTACACGTATGATGGAGGTGGTTCAGAAGTACGCGCAGAAATATCCCAGTCACTTCGGTAACTGCGAACATCATACCACCTCCATCACACCTCTGCGTCGTCGGGGGTTTCATTGGTCGGTATGCAAGCGCATGTACAATCCCGTGCTTGACGGCAAAGACTGCGACTTGACCATACATACATAATGGATGCACCCAGTGGGTGCATCCAGAAAATAGCACTCTAACACTTTACCATTGTATGATAGTATCGGCACAATTGCAGGACTTTGATTTAACAAAAAGGAGTGAGAAGCATAATTTAGCTTGCTGCACAAAATTTTGCAGCGTTATATGTCTTCGAATCTTACGTGGTGCAGAGGCTTCTTCACATTTGAAAGTGTGTATCCATCTCGTGCCTTCACAATAATATACCTAAGTTGCAGAAAAAAAATCAGCCAATGACCGCTGGAGACTGTACAGCACTGGAAATACTCGTGCTCTTCTTCACGAATAATTCCCAAGAATGCGAACATGTCAGCTTGGACGCGGAGAGACATACCGTATGCCGCACACAAGTACAAATGTGTATGCGCCGCACACAAGTCCATAGTATGTACTTGTGTGCGGCGCATACACAGCGCATACACAGCGCATACACATATGTACTGTACTACTGTACATACTGAACGGCACTGTACCCTTGGTGCAGAAAATTCTTTGAATATATAATATGTCGTGTCCCAGAAAACGAGTGACATGTACAGCACATACAGTAGTTCGTCACTGTGGTTCCGTGAACTCCGATGCCCCTCGATCCCCGAGGGAGCGGGTGGCCGTCGGATACTTTATTGCGTCGCGACTACGGTATGCCCTATTGGCTATGTCTTATTACTGTGGTGTGCTGTACTGTCGTCTGGATGTAACCACAGTCACCCCGTCGGCCCATACTGTACCCTTGGGTACTACAGTACCAGCCATGTTTGTTTATCGATGCAGCTTTTCTCACAGCCCCTCAACTCTGCTTTCGTGGTTGCCATCGATGTAATCGCCTCGCTCCTCGCATTGCCTTTCCTCCGCTGTCGAACCCCAGAGAGTACAGTAAAGTTACTTCTGCTTGGTGTATATCCGACTGGGGCCGGCCCTTGCGTGAGAACAGCCTTTTTTCGCTAAAAAAATACATGGAAGCGCAAAGTTAGAGAGTCATTCTGGAGAACATTTCCTTAGCTGACCTGTCTTTGTCAATAACATCTCGCAGAACACTGGGATAGCAGTTGTGAGTGCCCTAATAGACGTAGAGCGTAATACAGATTCAATACCCAATCGCCTTTATTAACTGGCGTTTTCGATTTCGAAGCTATTTTAATGCAGTAGCTTCTTTTCCAGACATTTGTAAAAACGATCAGGAACAACATCAAGTTTTCACTAATTTCTTCCCTTTCACATGGTAGAAGTCAAGTACGGTGGTGGGAGAGGGTACCTTTCTCCTTCTTGTCGAAGCGCATGTCATGAAAGAAAAAAAAAAAAAAAACATGAGCTACTGTACGGTGTGCGAGGGCCTTCATTTGCCTCCAAGGACACCAGCCCTTAATGGCAAAACACATGAATTATTTCCCATTTTTGCGGGAACAGTTTCGCGATTTCTTTGATATATTTGCGCTCGGCAATACCGTAGCACCTTGAACAACAACGGGGAGCAGTCCTTTTTCTTTGCAAGGCGAGAGCTCATTACAACTTAAATTGTGAATTGTTTCTGCAAACTGTGTCTGCTGTTTCGAAGGCATCAAAGAAGCAAGGCTCTGAGTATGCTCGAAAGCGTTTCTTTTCGAAACGCGACTGGGACGGACGGCCAGTTTTCAAGGGCATGTGATCTACCACAGCGCATAACTAAGTCGCGGTAGAGAAGATGTCTTTCCTACTCTTATCGAGCATGTGCAAGCCCAGAAAAAGACGGTTAGCAAGTGACCTTATGTGAGGCCATCGCCGGTCAGACTCTTGGTAACGGACTGCATATTCTCATTCCAATCCTGATAGGCCTTGAAAAAGGCACGCTTTGCATGCCGTGTGGCTTTGCATGCCGTGTGGCTTTGCATGCCGTGTGGCTTTGCATGCCGTGTGGCTTTGCATGCCGTGTGTCTACCGCCGCAGCGCCAACACCGATGTACTCATGGCGGTGCCATAAAGTACATGAGGAAAAGCTACTGCCACTTCACAAAGGGATTCCGGTTGCTACAGAGTAAAGTCTCGATATCGTGAACCGAAATGTGGCGCTTCCGAGCAGCCCATTGAGTTCGCCTTACCGAGGCAGTTCACGGCGGCGGAACTGCTCGTGTACACGTGTACCCGTTTTACGGGTACAGTATGATTTGGACCACACCGGTGGAGACGCTCTTAGAGCGTCTTCACCAATGCCGATGATACGGTCACAGGAACACAAACTCACTTTCCTTGACTCTGTCCATCGACGGGCAACGTCGACGGGCAACGTCGACGGGCGCAATTCCATATCTGGACCACTTCACATTGTGATCCAGCCTTCCTTTTCTTTTAATTCTGCCACATCCAGAGTCTATATCAGAAGAGTCAGCTCTCGGTCAAGCCATTGATCTTGGATTAGGGGATTTTGGGGCATTTACTGGCATTGAGCAAGATCAATTTAACGGTGATTCAGATAGTGAGGACGATCGCTCTACTGTGCCAGCGAAAGACCGGACATGACGCAAACCGTCGCTTGCTCGGTATCGCGGAACATTAGAAGCTCTATCTAACGAACTCAGTTGTATTATGACGGACGCGAATCTAGTTCAATCGGGGCTGCCTTCGAGCATCAAGTCACTTCTGTATGAGGAACAAAGCCGCCGCGTAAGGAGGCTTCAGGGTTCGAATCTGAGGCAAAATCGTATGGATGGCTTCTGTAGTCGTTCATGGTTCGTTTCTAGTGCGCATTTCGGCCTCGATAAAGTGAACTCTGGGGTTTTCATGTTTTTGTATGTTCGTGGTATCGCGTAGTTCATTCTATAGAGTCTAGTTCACGTTAGAAATACGAAAACGTCGATTCTGGGCCAAAAAGCGGGGTGGCGCCTCCCTCATAGTCCTTCGGTTCACTGTACCGAGACAGTTCATCATATCAGGTACGCAGCTTATCGAGACTTTACTCTGTACCGCGGTGCAATGCGGCTCTTCGCGACTCCCCTGCACATACAAGTATGCGGGCGTCTGCATATGTCTGCTGTGTACAGCTCATGACGTAAATTACACTAAATCTAATGACCTTCCCGGCAACTCTGACCACTAATGAGGTCCAGAACCTTCATACAAATGTCTGAATTTTGGCATGTTGAAAATGTGCGTTATTCAAGATTTGTACTACTCAGAAGTGCACTAATGGGCGATCACCTCTCTGAACGCCTTGTTTCCCACGTACATTATAACAAGTTTGGGCCAAAATGTTGGGTTGGAATGGACGCCATTCCAGTACATATTATGTGTAATATACATAATATTATTATACTGGAAGACTCCGGAAATCGCAAATCGCAAGTTGATTCGTCCTTTTTTGCGATTGAAGCATGCCCAACACGGCGTTTTGTGCGTGTCAAACGCACGATTGCTTGCGAGGCACCACCCCTTGGGAGCATCACCAGAGCATGTACGGTAAAGGTGCTTTACATGTACGGTACAAGTACATGTTCTGGTGATGCCCCCAAGGGGTGGTCCATCGCCATTTCGACAGGCACTGTACCGTAAATTTACATGATGTACCTTTCGATATGGCGATGGTTGAGGTATGAGAGGGGAAGGATACAGTTACTACGTGTAGCGATATTGGACTACATTTATAGATGGCACTCCGGTGCATTATTTCAACTTTAGGTCGGCGGCGACGGCCGCTCTGTGACCTCGCGCCCTCCGCGATCTACAAGGGTGAGCGCGGTCTCATAGCCCGAGTAAACTTTTTACCTTCTCAAACTCTCTTTGTTTGTCTCGCGACTAGAGATCGACAGTACCAATTCACAAATCTGACAGCATATCAACGCAGTCACTCCGATTCCAGAATCGAATTTCCCTCTAGGGGGTTCAGGTTGTCCAGATCGCATCCGAGAAACTCTACTGCACTGAGAGCCGCAGACCACTCTACACCGAGCAGCGATCTTTCCGCCTCCATCTCAACGCCCCCTCGCTTTGCCTCCACCTTTGTGCCCCTCGTGTGTCCCCTAAATCTCGGCGTTGTCGCCGCAGTCCCTTTTTCCCCGCACGAAATCGCTATGACTGATGAACTTCAAGGCCTCACATGTTAGCCGCAAAGTAGTCTGCCACTGTATCAATCTGTTTGTTTGTTTTTCGCAGGCATGTCGGAAATCTTCGTATCAAAAGTAATAATATTGCACGTGTCCTATCTCTCTGCTGTATTCCGTAGACCTCCACTATTGCACTGTAGCTGCGAAGCATTTCCAACCTCATAGAGCGGTGTTCTTGGACAAAACAGGCAACCCGAGTCCCACCTCACTACAAACGCTGTACAGCCCGTTTCTGAACATCTCTTCCAACTTACTCTTACTGGTCGTTCCAAACACTTACCACTCCCGGCTACGATCATCACGAGACAGGCGGCCCTCAGTTCTTCTACTTCACACGGACGGGACCAGTGCGCCTACAGATTTCAATGACGACCCACGCTGACCTTCTTCACCGAATTTCTCCCGACGACATTTTCCTCAGCGCATCAACTGTACCACTCTGCTGCCGCGCAACATGAGTCCACCTTCAACTCTACCCTTGCCGCTCGTCTCTTCCCCCAATCCACCCGATTCAAAAGCAACGTGGGAGACCACTCCCCTTCTCCCGCCCGTCGAAGACCCCGAACCGTCCTCGGAACTAACTGGATACATCCTCATGGCATTATCCACCCTGGGCTACTCAGGCATGTCCTTCTTCACCCATGTCGGTGAGAGCAAGTACGGATTCTCTCCAGTTTCCAGCATTTTCATTCGCTCAGTGTTACACACCTTTCTCACTGTCCTCTACTTGCTCTGTCTCGTTGACATTCCCCAAATGTTTGCTCGGTTCACACGTCGCCAACTCTTCCTATTGCTTGCCCGAGGCGTCATCGGCACAATCGGCATGCTCTGTGTCTATATCAGTCTTTCAAAGCTTCCCGTCGGCGACGCAATAAGTATCTTCTTTTGCTACCCCGTTATCACTATGCTTCTGTCCGGCGTTTTCCTTGGCGAAACCATCACTCGTATGGATGGTCTTACCGCCCTTATCAGCTTCACGGGTATTATTCTCATAGCACGCCCGGGCTTCAATGACCCTGAAAGCCTCATCTCTCACACCGACCGTTTTATCGGCTCTTTCACCGCTGTTGCCGGCGCCTTTTCTGCTTCCATCGCATACGTCATCGTTCGTGGACTCGGAAAGAGTATCCACTACGTAACCTCTGTTTTGTCTCTCTCATCACTTTGTCTCCTCGCTTCCGTCCTACTGGGAGGGAGTATCGGACCTGCGGGGATGCAAGAGAATAAAAAGGGCGTAATGTGCATCACCCTTGCTGCGTTTTTCGCTTTTGCTGGGCAGATGTGCTTGAACAAAGGTCTGCAACATTGTAGAGCAGGGCGTGGTGCTCTCATTCGAAATGTCGACGTCCCCGTCCTGTACATCCTCGGACTACTATTTCTTGGAGAGAAGATCACATGGTTCAGCCTGCTTGGTACTTGCTGCGTCCTCACTGCCACCGCCGTTATTGGTCTCAGGGCGATTCGCGCTGCCCGTTAGACCAAGCCCACATGGCCGACAACACCTTTGGGTGAATGCACTACAAGTATTTATCCTCTTCATTCATCGAAGGGCAGCTTGTTTTGTAACACCCCAGTTTTGATTTCGTGAAAAGCGCCAAGACGACCCACTGCGTCTCAATATTTCTGTACTGAGCAAGAGGATGTAAACGTCTCTAGCTCTCATTCGTTCTCGTTCCTTTTTTACAAGCCGCACACCCTGTGTTTTGCTGAAACGAAGTATAGCAATACGCGTGGAAACATCAACGCAGCCTTTTGCGACAGGCCTTATCTGGAGTTTTCCGCTGACCACAACTCATCATGGTTGTCTCAAGTCTGAACAATGTAGATCAAGTGGTCTGTGATAGAAGGCGGAAAAGGCTTGAAGCGGGAAACGAAGCTCATATTGTACAGTGGGACGCGATGACTAATATTGAAAACTGTTGTACGATGACCGGTATGCGGTGTTGTCGTGATTTCGTTGAATGTGTACCAGGCAAGGCCACATGCATCGATCTTATCGATGCGATGAAATCCCCCACTCCATGAAACTACAGCCACACCGACCACTCCGGGCCGCACGCATAGATATCCTCCTTGACAAGTAAAGCTCGCTCATTGAAATCCTGGCCACCGTTATCACAGTGAACATGTCATAGATACTTCAGAGCGAAAAATAGCTGGAAAGGTGTTGGGCAAGGCTTCAACAATGTAGTGGGTGATGACGTGCGCTAAACAGACTTGAGTTGGATCACATGGCATCTTAATCAAGCTGTATCCAAAGCGTGTTCTGATCGCGCATCTGTGCAGCCGCACACTGCAGTTGCGGAACAATGCCATGGACTGCCAACACTCCGCCCTCCTTCTCAAAAAATTGTGCGATCAACGCCTAAATTGCTAGCAAATGGGATACTGTTGATGGTGCCCACAGTACAGTTAATGAATCCCAACATTCATGATGGCTCTCACCAAGTGCATTGCATTGGTCCACGTCGAGGATCATGAAGTTTTCAGAGGCAGTCTCTTGCCGTGGCATCTTCGTCATCAAAGAGCGGTTGATACCTACCGTACACTGTCTTCTGCCGCGACGAGAAAGACCCACGAAATGTTAAACCGTTGGGCAGAGACCCGTCCTCTCTGGAGAGGTTGAGAATTTCTCCCTTGACAAATCATATAGATCAGACCAAGAGTCTTATCCCTTTCGGCAACCTCGCGCCATGCGAATAGCTAATTGCTCGAGCCAATCTCTCTCCCTCTTGTCAAAACCACTTCCCTGGGCTGTTGCGAATGCTACTACCTCTTTCTCGCTCGGTACCAGATACACAGCCCATGTACCCTTCGACAAAAAAGGCAGAGTAATGTCAGGTGGAAGGACCGATGTGTCATCGATGTAAACGGCACGCTTCTCCTGTGCCACTCGAGCGACTGCTGCACCTGCTTCCGAAGCCCCTTCTGCGAGCCCAGAAGCATATATTGTCTTGCCGTCGCGACAAATTGCAAAAGCAGTTGCACTGGTCAAGTCTGCGCAAACTGCTTGCCCCCATGAAACCTCCTCACCAACGTCGTCGATTCCCCCGCTCTTGGCCTTAACGGATGATTCTGTTGTAGTGATGGCTGCCCTGAGGGAAGAAACCCCTTGTTGTTTCCCTGCTGGTGCCATCTCCTCACGTTCAGTTGAAATATCAACCAATGCCGTGACGAGGATACCAATAGATGCAGTCAAAGCAAAGCCCTCTGACACCCACAAGCTTCGTGGAATAGCGTTTACGGAAATGGACAAATGATTAAGTGCGAGAAGAGTCACTGCTAGCGCGAAAACAGCGACACGCAGACGAGGGCCTCGAAGTCCGGGAATGTAGAATCCACCTCCTTTCTGAATTGCCTTTGACGGATTTTTGTAGAAGGTTGGTTTGACCTTCGGTGGGGGACCAGATGATAAACGAATTGTTCGGATTCGTCGTGCGGAAAGAGGGTGGCGTTGAGATAGATTGCGAAAATGAACGGTTGATGTGCGTACAAAGGAAAGCGTAGACTTCATGGTGGAAGCAGAGATGTGTGAAAAATGAAGTGCCTGTTCTCTCGGTAAAGTATTGACTTGAAGATAATGGATAATGCTGTACCACCCCCGGAAACAGGGTAGAGGAATATCGATAGTGACGTTCACTCGCGAAGTTTGATGCTCTCCAACTTAACTCGCATACATGCAGACGCGAAGATATGCAGCTGATTGAGGTAGCACGCATGAGCTCAGGAGAACGGTTGAAATTTGCTAAATTTATTCGTTTCAAGATATTTCCGAAGAAAACGACTCCTCTCTCCTTGGGAACCAGCCCCACATCAAACCGAAGAGACTATGCAACCATGGCTTTTGTGACAACCACATCCTTCTCACGAGTACGGCCCAAAGACAAGTTGACAATGTGTGCCCGCCGGTCACCGAAGCGAGCTCCTCGATGGACAAGTATGGCCCGTTCGCATCCGTATGGAAACGGTGGCCTCCCGGACGAACCAGACTATACCGGCTGGGACAGGGAGGCCCTAATGAAGGAAATAGCCGAGGCTGAGGCCAACTTTGTACCGGCGGATCCAGATGGGATGAAGAAGTGGGTCTTAGTGATGGCAGCGGACATCATCCAATGGAACAACAACTTGTTCAAAGCGTCCAAGGAGCAAGGCTTCGAGTGGGACCTTAGCGGTATAAATGTCGTAGCCATCCACGAGAACATCGCTCGTAAATGCATCGAGCCAGATACGACTGACTTGTGGATTTTGTTGATGGGAGAAGATGGGGTGCTCTCTTTTGGTATTCACGACAAGGACCAGTCGGTGGACGAGGGCGATGAGGTGCTCCTGACATTTACAATGAAGGACGAAGCGCTGCGCTTTGCGGATCAACTGATTGCAGAAGGGATGGATCCCAAGCTTCGGCTAGTACCGATCCCGGCATTGAAAGAGTTCTGCAGGAAAGACGGGATGATACTCGGCTTGGTGCCGGCGAAGACATTAGTAACTCCTGGCCAGTTTGACAGAGCATTTTAGTTGGTAGCTACTGAGCCTGATTTTTCTCCTGCAGCACCTTGGTGGTGTCTTGCAGGGAGGAGTGGATGCGTTGAAGAGCGCTTGAAGCCGGCTCGCCGTGTTCCCGAATCATATTGGTGGCGTCACGGATATCGAGCACAGCCTCGGAGAGAGCGCCGCGGCGTTGGGCAGTGGTGTTCGCTATTCCGGCCAGAGCAGGGACCGCCCGGGATTGCGCGTGGGACGTAAGATAGTGCAGACCGACGGAGGGCTCGTGGGCGAGCCGGACGAAGTACTGCGGGACGGTTTGCGACAGCCGGGTCGCGGTTGGTTGCGGTGGGGCCCCCGAGGTGCGAGGAGGAGGTATGCGAGTATGCGGAGTTGTCATGATGATACGGTAGACGAAGCAACGTGTTGTAGAGCTTTCAGAAGGTATAGAAAAGCGACTGTTGCCGAGGCTACCCTCCGAAATCGAAGTCTGTTTGATCCACTGTACTTTTTTTAGTTCAAGTGCTTCTCGGCACCTGTGTGTACACGTGTTACACGGATTAGTGTGCCACGCTTGCTTTCATTACTATACTTTCATTACTACTGCTTTCATGACCTTGCTCTGCCAGCGGAAACCTTCAGCAAGCGTAACATCGGTGCGGTGAGCGTCACACTCACTATTTTGTGGCAAAATGCACAAAATATTTCGCCACTTGAGAGTGGCGGGTTGGACATCATCTCTTTCGCACTTAAGCCCTTGGCAATGACATCTTGAATTGCACCGGGATGTCAGTTTAAACAAATTGAAAGACGAAGAATTCAATGATGCTTAAAGAACGACCTGATTTTTAGAGCTATACACTTGGTTCGGAAGATATCAAAGAAGCATATCTTCACACGTCCTCAACAGCGCTTCTTCGCCAGACTTTTCCACGAATAATTGGGAGGGACGGCCAGTTTTCACCGAGATGTAATCAGCCGCCATGCAGCACTCCGTCCCAGTCGCAGGGATTGCATCGTGCAACCTCTGAGACTGGGACGGAGTGTAACTTGCACCTACTCCGCTCGAGTAAGTGCAAGTCCAGAAAGAGGAGGATGACAAGTGACCTCATCTGAGGTCATTTGTCACCGACACACTAGAGTTGTACGCATGTCACACCATTATATGGCGAGTAGCACGGAGACTAAATTGCACTTTCAACTCCTCTTGCATTGACATACCAGCCCACATGGGCGCTGTTGTACATCACTTTCCTGAGCAACATGTAAGCAAGCTCTTGAACCTTGTTTGAAGTGAGCAACCAATATGTGGTATCATACAAAGAACTTAGTTGTCGTGTACGGGAAGTGCAATAGACCCGCTTGTCAGTTTGGAGTCATGAACAAATTCTTGACCTGCTGCTTCTGTCCGTCGGGTCACTACTGTTCAGTACTGACAGTACCTCAGAATTGCTCCAAGCTATGGTCAGAACACTTCTGGCATCAAGTAGGACACTCATCTTCAAAATCCGGTATCTGTATAAATAGCCCAGTTTTCCAAGTGACGCTCTGGACCATCAAGGATATAAAAATGTTTGGTTCGATGCGTAACCCTCCCAGTACCATTGGCGTCTCCTCCCTGTAACGACGCACTTAGTTGGCAAAATTAAATTCACAGAACGCAACGGTGCTTTCCGCCCGGTCACTTTCAAGCTCTCCATCTCCCATGAATCTCGTATTTCCAACTCAGAAAGCTCTGGGCAACCGGATAGATTGACAGACACAAGATTTTCGTATCCAATGAGCTTCAGCGTGGATATTCTGGACCCGTTCATGTCAAGTTTCCGTAGGCTGGGAAGCTGGCATCCAACTGAGTCAAACCCAAATATTGTAGAGAGAGACTCGGGACTCAATTTGTTCACACCAAAGAGATTTAATTCCTCCATGTTGTCAAATCGAAGAGTCTCAGAAACGTCGGACATTTGCCAGTCCGAAAGCACCCCGCATCCGGAAAGGTTCAGCTTGCGCAAACCATTCGCAAATACATCAGCTCTACCGGAGATCCTAATCTTTCCCAACTTCGGACACTGCGATAAGTTTAACTCCGACACACCCTTTCTTCCGTCTGGGATATCAATCAGACATTCGTTGAGGTTGTTGCAGTTAGTGGCAGTCAGCTTTTCCATAACGTTGACTCGAGTAGACTTCCAGTGCAACCGACGAAGGTCATTGCATTTTGTAATTGTAAAAACAGCTGGCTTCACATGTTGCAGAACCTGGGAAACCCCTTCTCTCCGCACGTTTGGGCACCGCGCCAAAATGATAGATTGCAGGCCTTTACATATCCGTTTATCAATAGACGGGTAAGATGACGCGAATCCTTTCAAAAGCGCCTCGTCAATAGATGTATGATTCTCCAAACGTAGCCTCTGTAAATTCGGGCATTGCTGCAATATCGTCTTGAGATCCGTCAGTCTGAGACGCACACCCGCAAACACAGCATTTTCCAGCGATTGTGACTCGTAATTGGCACAGACGTGAGACGCCACATCTTCCATGACATCCTGATATAACCAGTTCCGGATGACTAACGTGTTCAGGCATGGAAATTGTTGCAACATTTGAAGCAACTGGCGGTAGGTAGGCGGAGCCTTCCTTTCGCCTTTTTCGCCGACGTACATTCTGCCGAGGTCGACGCGGGAAATCCGAGCGATGAGTGCCTTCCCCACGCGACGCCATTGGGTGCAGACACCCAAAGCCGCGGCAACAGCTGCAGGGCCGGCGCGGACAAGAAGCTTGGCGAGGACGTCGTCAGGAAGAGGGGGGAGCCGAACAGGTTGTGTTCCTGCAGGTAATGGGCCGGAGGAGGTTGTAGAGAGGTTGCATCGCTGTTGCAAGAGAGCCGGCGTTGCAGACTGTACGAGCACTGGACCGGACACTTGGGCAGCGCCGCGTGCAGATGCCGGGTGGGAACCAGGGACAGAAGGGTTGTGGATAGCTCCCTTTGCTGCATCTAAGATGACTATCTTGGAGCTTGCGTGGCGCCGTTCTGCTTTGGGAAGGCGTTGGACCTTAGACCGCCGATTGTTTGGCATGGTGGTGATAGGTTTCGGTCTGGAGGAGAAGACGACAGGGAGAGTGATGGTTATGTGCCAGTCCGCTTTGGAACTTCTCAATGCAAGAACACGTGGCGCTGCAAGGTTGGCTGTTACCCCTTGGAGACCGAATAATCTGAATGGCCACAGATACCGTAGGAACAATATGGTTCGCCTGCCTTGCTGGTCTGGGCCGCCCAATCAGCGCAAATTACCGCAGCGAAACGTTTGCAGACGCTTCACTGAAATGTTTCTGTTGTCTGAGAATACCCTTCGAAGGGTAGTACTGCCCTTCGAAATTGTGCTCTCATCCGCGAGAACATGAAAACTCAACAGAGGTCGTTCAAAGCAGGCGTCCTCTTCCGAGGAGCAGGAACTCGTAAAATCAGATGCTTGCGTTTGAGTTGTCTGTATGTCAATAGGTCGGCCGACTGTGGCTTTGCAAACCTGCAAAATAGCGTTCACAATGTCGCAGAATTGATCACACTATCTCTCGAGTTTTGGGATATTGGAGCCAACCTCTTGAGTTAGCGACACGACCAATCTCAACGCAGTCGTATTTGGCGACACTCCAGCTCCGTACATAATACTTTCATTTATCCCTATTATCTATGTCACACGGGACTTAACGGAGTCACAAAAGAAACTTCAAGCGCCACTCGAGGCAGGACTTATCGGACAAAATAAAAATCGACGATGACGCAGTACCAGGAGCGTATATAATGGAAGACATTCACAATTGCTTTGAATTAAGACAAAATGCGTTGCTTGATCCCCTTCCCTAACCGCAGTCTTCATCCTTCTAGCCCACCAAAGTCATCTCTGCACTCTACGAGCGTTTCTGCAAACGCCTTCCATGATCGAGCTTGAGCATCATGCTGCCACGCCAGCTCCATAGCAAGATCCTGCAAAGCCTTACAAACGTCATCGTGCATCTCAGTTCTAAGCCGCCTCAACTCGTCCGTCGTGGAGAGGGCCACTGCTTGATAGTGCCGCCGCACATTCGCAAGACGTCGTGAGGCTGCGCCCACTTTGTTGACGAGTTCTTCCATCCCTTCACCACTCGACAGAGCCGCATTCGGAGCCGTCTCCCACATGCTCCCAGCTCGGCTCTCTAAATGATCGCGCAGCTTAGTGTACACAGATAGAGCGTGTTCGTACGCATCTCGCTCTTCCCTACGAGTGTTCATGATACGCTGAGCCCCCTTGGCTCGTTCTTCGTAATCCCGAAATATATCGCTCACACCGCGTGCAGCTAGAACTGCCGAACTAGGTTCTCCAAGCGGTCGTACGCTTGAGCTTCCGGATACTCTCTTTCTTAGATCACTCAAACCTTCTTCCAAATGGTCGCCCTGCTGATCCGTCCACCCGTCGCTGAAAGGTGGTATCTCGAGCTGAATCGTTTGGAGGTAAGCTCCTAACTTCCCACCTTCTCTCTCGCCTAATTCGCGGATCGCGCTTTGCATGGTGCTCATTCCTCGCATTTCTTGTGTTCGGTTCGTGGACACTTTCTGGACAGCATTTCGAACTGTTGACAGCGACGTCCCTAAGTTTTGTACATAGCTATGCAGCCGTTCCAATCGCGCCTCCGCAGAATCTTCTTTTTTTTTTGAATCAGAGGGTGAGTCACGATTGAGAAACCAAACAAGACCTTTGTTTACCCTTCGTCCGGCCTGCCACAGAAATTTTTCTCCCCAAAAACCGAGGTTGCCAAATGTGTTCGTGTCAGACTTGTCTCGCACGCCCCCAAAAAGCGCAGTAGTCACCGAATTTTCATGACTGATTGGTTCCAGTCTAATCTTCCGCCATGCATCCTCTCCAGTCGCACCCAGAAACGCTAACACTTCGTCCCCTGTCGACAGCACAGGATGATTTGCAACCCGTCGCAGAAACTTTTCTAGTCCTCGGAGCCTCTCTGTGTCGTACGTATAACCATACCTGAGCCGACCCGCCAATGCCATTGGTGGCAAGGAAGGCACAATGACACCTTGATATCTATGTCGGAGACGTTCTTCCAGCCACGAAAAATCTGCCAACGAACGTTTAACCTGATAGTAGTCTTGTTTCTGGGAAGGGCTCTCTGGAAGAGATGGTCCAGGTTTCCGCGAGGAACCCAGTGACCAATTTTGCCGTGATCGCACTTCATAAACACCAGCGGCAGCTCCCTTCTCTGCAGACGAAGGTTTCAATGTTACATCTGACCGCTCGACAAGGCCCGCCGCGAATAGAGGACTGTCGCAACCATCTAACTGGGGATCTCCAAAGCCTGCCAATACTTCGTGAATATCCGTTGCGAAAGCCTTCCCTGCTGGCGGTGCCTCTGGAGCTTGCGCATATTCAGCTACCGCAGATATTAACGGATTATGTTGTGTGGTGGAGCTCAACAGACAACGCACTTCTTCATGAAACACACGCCTATCTGCAGAACTTCCCGGAAGGGCCTCCGGTTTTGCCGCCTTTCCCACTCGATTTGAGTAAAGGGTAAGAGGATCAACCTTAGCGGATTCATCCTTAATAGCTCGAGGACGTGGGCGACGAGGTACCTTGACGGCGTCGGGCAGAGCGTTCAGTGGGTCTCGACGCAATGGGTGCTCACTTTCACCCAACTCCATCGTTGGGATTCAGTGGCGGATTGCTGGGCGCGCACGGCATTTCATGTAGAGAACTACGGCGGTTGGCTTAACCCACCGGGCGCAGATGGATACTTTCGGCTCAACTAGCGAGAGAACAACAAGATAGGAGAGGGCTATCGTGATTTTGAAGCTAGGCGAAAGTGTAAGACGTGGACCGTGCTGCGGAACTGTACGTACAGTACTGGGCGCGGGTACTGGGGTAGAAAAATTACTGACCTGAATTTTTAGGATTTTTTGTTGAACAGAATTTGACCACGAAGCAGCAGCGAACAAATGGAAATGTGGAAGCAACCTGTTTATTCTGTATTGGCTCCATTACAGACGAAAGGGATATGTGCACTGTCACTGCGGTACTACAGTATATGAAGTACCGCTGCTTGCTTTGCATATTACCGACTCTTGGTCCGCATGAAGCAGGACAGAGCAGCTCTAGAGGGAACGTTTCATATCTCTTGCTTTACAAAAGCAAAGTAAACATACCGCACAGGCACTCTATATGAACGCTGTTCCAATCGTCTTGTACAATTCCATTGCTGAGTATCGCGCCAGTTTATGTTTTTAAACATTTTTCTGGATGGACCTGTTTGCAAACTGTATACATATAATTCGACGGTATCAATTATGCGCGTCTACATTCCTGGCGTTCATTCTGGAGGCGACAGAAAGAATTGAGGGCCGTTTCTCTGTCATTCATCCCCCGTTGGAAGAAGACATCCTGAAGCTTTGCTCGAACTTGTAAAAAATATCTGGTTGTCTCTAAGATTCACCTTTAGTGCTTCTAAACCTGCGCATGGCCTTTCTCCTCGCACGCTTTCTTTCATTGCTTTTCAAGTTCTTTTGGATCTCAGAGATGTGGGACTTTCTTTTTGTGTTTTTCTTTCGCTTTTTTCTCCGAGGTTGAGGTATCTTTCTTGGCACAGGAATATCCTGTGACGTATCTGCGTCAATCACTGAAAACTGGGCATTGCTCCCATTATCATGAAGGAGTCTTGTGTCTAGACAGATCGAAAAGTTGTTTCGCTCTTTCCCTGTTCTTAGTATCTCTTTTGTAGAAAGCAACTGCATTTGTGCCAAAGTGATATTAGGCTTTGCCTCTCGTCTCTCCAAAATGCTTTGCATTAGTTTTGAAGTGTATGTTATAGATAAGAGTTTCACGCCAGTAGCCTCCATAATTACGCGAAAACGCTCGTCATCCAAGTACCTGCTGTTCTTGACGCATGCCCCTGGTAGCACCAAAAATAAAAGACCATGGGGTCGCAACAGTCTAGAAGCCAGAGAAAGCATCAAGCCGCGACGCCTCGGGCAACCTTCGAAGTTAACGCAGAGGGAAAGGCATATGACATGGTATTTCTCCATGTCATGGTTCAACTTCTGCATGGCAAAGTCAAAAAAGTCTGCTTTGATGACTTGTTTACCCGCCTCGCTGTCTTCCGGGTTCAAATCAATAGATGTCACTTTTAGTGAAATTGTGGTTGCCCTTTTGTTGTCGGCATTGTTTCCCTGTGGTACAATCAGTTCGCTCGGAAACCGATGCGCAATTGCTCCAACATCTAGCAACGAAATAGTCGAATCGCACTCTCCCAAATATCTGTCGGCGTATTGCGGTAATTTCTTCAGCACCCATTGCGAAGAGTCAAAGCCGCCGCCCAGACTCTCACCAGCTCTGGATGCGTTTTGGTACTTTTCTATCCCGATCATGGCTAACTGCGCCTTGAGCACCTGACGCATAGCTTCTTTGCTGGCCTCGTTCGGAAACTGTGGGCTGTTGTCGATGGCAACAAGATTCTTCCGAATCTCATGGTACTTGGCAATGACCTCACTCCGCGAAAGAGATGATATGTCTGGCGGAAACTCTGACGTGAAGAAAGCAGATCGGGGAGCGGACCGCTGCCTTGGACGCCGGCTATTGCCAATTTGTTTCATGAGAAGTCGCTTTGACGATCTTCTCTCTTCACGGCTACCCAACAGGGCTCGCAGAACTACTGTGTCTCTTGACGTTAAAGAGCCATTTAAAATAAACCCGCCGTTATCACGTTCTGAAGAGCTAGTGCTCAGGCGCCAGGAGAAAACGCAAGCCTACGCACAGTAGTCACAGACAGGATCCTAAACTCGAGCCCGCTCCCACCCGTTGAAGTCATGTATTGGGGTGGCGTCTTTATTGCAAAATGCCCGGTTTGACGCTTTGCGCCATGAGCGGAAACTCTGGACACGTATGTCCGATATAGAGGGCGGAATTGGGGCATGTAGACCGCTGACCTTATGACCAGCAATGTTCCTAATTTCAATGGAAATAAGCATTTTATGACTGCTTGCAGCGCTGTTCAAAGCAAAAAACAAACCGCAACGTTCCTGGCAACCGTACCCGGTTTTCGTAAGTCTTCATTACCTTTCGCCTCAGTTTCCTCCCACCCATGGGCTCATTCATCCCTTTCCGTTCTCACCACTCATTTCATCAAACAAACGTGGGGCTACGCGAATGTGCTAACCTTGGTGCTCTGCCTCTTCATCTTCTCCGACATGGAAAATGAACAGTTGCATGAGTTACCTGGAGAAGGACAGCTTTTGCATACCTCAGACAAACGCCACTCTCTATCGCCTTCAAGGAAACCATTTGCCAACCGCGAACGTGACAGGGATTCGGTAGCCCGAGACAAGGAGCGCTTACTTCGCTTTCACAGAGAAGCGAAATCCTTTCTCACAAAGGCTTACTCTAACGATGACGATGTTCTCGTCGAGGATCGCTTCGACCACGTTCCGACTGCAGGGGATTCTGCAGACGATTTTCTCGCGAAACGTCGCATAGAGATGGACAAGATCCGTCTCGAACGTTTCCACGCCCAGGCAGTATCCTTTCTCAACCGCGCGTATAACGATGAGCCGGATACACTTGTAGTCGAAGAAAGCCTCTCTCCGGACCGAACCGCCGCTCTGCAGGACGAGAGAGCTATGCTTCAGAGTTTCCATAAGGAGGCCATGAGTTTCCTAGATGCTGCAGCCGTCAGGGCGCCGGTCACAGAAGGCGAACGTGGCGTACACCAAAAGGGGCGAATTAGTGCAACAGATGAAACCGAACACTCGTCACGAAAGATTGAAAGAGACAAAGCACGACTAGAACAAAACTATCTAGACGTGATGTCGTTCCTCAAAAGGGCAGACGAAAACGGGAAAGAGGCCCTAGTCGAGGAACAGGAACTGGAACCGCACATGCTCGAACGCATGCAATTGCAGAAGTATGCTAAAGATGCCATGTCATTTTTGGATAAAGCCTTCCGAAACGAAGCCAGCGTCATGATCGGTGATGAGGAGGAGACCAGTAGCCCAAGTTCCAAAACAACTGCAGAAGGCACAGGTCAGGACCAAGACATTCTTTTGCACGAGGCCAAATCTCAAGAGAAACGTAAAAGGCCTAGTGCCCAAGTGAGGCATTCTTCTGCATCACGTGACGTCCCTTGGCACGCTGAAGAAGACAGACAAATTGCCGAAGACCGGGCCGCGCTTGAACGCTACGATGAAGAGTTCGGTGACTTTCTTTCCAAGGCATACCTGGACGATTCAACAGTTATTGTGGACGATGGTGACAGCGACACCGCGCCAACAGAACAAAGTGACGGCGTAGACCATATCGTACCGGGAGCAATTTCTGTGAGCTCGCCCAGTCCTCCCCCAGAAGACTTTATTTCGGAATTGCACTTCAGAACTCGAAGTCCTTCTTTGCCAGAGCACAGGCAAGCACAATCACAGGCCTCACCATTCAGCCGACGTTCTCCTCTGCAGGACCCAAATTCCGTCAGCCGAAAGGAAGTGGATGGTGCTGTACAAACAAATTCAAGTTTCGATCCCACGACGGGAGAAATTCGCAGGAAGAGAAGTGTAAATATGCAGTATCCTCGGTTCTCGCCAACTTCTTCGTCGAACAGACCACAACACAAGCCCCCAGACGGGAAACAATCCGGTCTATGGCGTAATAGGCCTGAGAGTGCAATGCGTGATGGCAGAGAGAATTATGATAGAGTTGTCCAATATAACTCGCAGCTAGCAGCAGATGAGGGTGCGGCTGCATCCAAGCCTGACTTGAACCGTAAGGCAGTGCCAACGGAAGGGGTTACGTCTGACTTCCTCAAACAAGAAAGCAATGCAAGTCCAACACCTGAAGGAGCAAGTCCTCTCGTGTATTTCGCGTTGGACGAGGATAACAATCCGCGCCAGGGATGGTCAGAAATGCCCTTGGAAAAGTCTTTTTATAGCCGTCTTCCTCGCGGTTCTACCATTAAGTTGCGCCCTCGGGCGACCGAAAACACGTCAAGCTCCAATCGAAGCGAAAACACTCGGAATGTATCCCACGGTATCAACCAAATCCTCTTGAACGACCTCCGGCGTGTAGAAAAAGAAAGGGATGCTTTGATTTCTGCCCTCGAAGAAATTTTAAACGAGAGAAGCATGCTTGCTCAGCAGTTGTCTGAAATGAGAACAACAGCACTAGGCAAAAGAAGAGGCCGGGGCGCAGGCAGCAACATTGCAGTTGATGGCGGTGAGATTGATCTCGCAGCTGAGTTGCGGGATGCCAATGAAACCATGGCCAAATTGACTGAAGAAATGGAACTGACCCTTAGGGTGTTGGATGCAAGATATCACGAAACGCTTCATCGCGCTGAAAAGGCGGAAGATCGTTGCGCCCACTTACAAGCAGAAGCCTCTCAAGTAGAAAGAGAGCTATCGAGTGAACGGAAGCTTGCGACTAAGACTTTATCTGAGCAAAATCGTCTGCTGTTGTTGGTACGGGAGTTAGAGCAAGAGGCGGCCATCCATAAAGAGGCGGCCGCATCGAAGGACCGTGATCGAGCAGAACTTGCAAGGCTCGAAGCAAGCGTCAGAAAGTTGACTACAGAAAATGCCGACCGAGAAAAACATCTGAAGTGGCAGCTGGGCACTCTGCGATCCAAAGCTGAAGAAGCAGAGAGTGCAGCGGCTCGTGCCGAGCAGGATGCGATCGAGGCTACAGAGGTCGCTAAAATTGCGGTAGAACGTTCTCAAAAGATGTTTGAGTCTGAGCGTAAAGCACGGCAATATGCCGAAGCGGATAAGCAGACTGTTGTAATGGAGTCAAAAGCCTGGGAAAAATTTGCTCGTCAACGAATGGAAATTAACGCCAGCGGGGCAGGCGAAGATGAAGATCTGGAAAGCTCAAGAGCAGCACTGGGATCGGACGGAAGCGCATCCAAACATGGCAGCAAGGAGAATCCGAAGAAGAAGAGAGATGGTGCCAGGGGAAGTAGAGGAGGTGCGGCGGATAGGACGAATAGTCCCTCACTTTTAGAAGAGATGAAGAAGAAGAGTTTGAGCAGATTATTCAGGTAAGCACGGGTCACCGATTGCGATGCCGATGCGTTACGGGCGCAGTTCAAGTCCACTGTAACTGAGAAGATAACGGACGGAGTCGAAAACATACATGGTTTGTTTGAGTGCTCTTCATGGGATCATTTAGTGTGAAGTTATGGCAGAATCTCAGGTTGTGCGAATCGGAGATGGCCTTATGAAAGCAGCCGCTCGAATCAGACGAAGGGCTTTGTCATCATAGCCCCCGGCATGGATATCTCCGGCCTTGTTTGTGCAAGTGTTTAGTGGAATCTTGCGCAATAGACGAAGCTCACCTATGACACCTGCCAAATAGGAGTTTAGGTGGACGATATTACTGCAGTCGAATGTCAGTGTGTGTGTGTGTGTGTGTTGTGTGTGTGTGTGTGTGTGAAGGTTCGAACTGCTCGCATTATTGCCTCGTCAAACAAACACTGTCTTCACTATGTAAGGACCGATGCAGTGAAAGGATTATCATGTAAACTGGATGTAGAGCAAAGCGATAAGAAGATGGTGGACCCCTCAACACTGCCGAAGCCTCATTGCCCATAGTAATATAGTACTTGCGCTTCACTGGTTCTGTAGACACTTTCTCATGTTCTACCAGCCACCGTTCCTGACCGTACACGCATACCAGAACTAAAATGGTCGCGCTGTGGTCATCCACATCTGCCCATGTCTGGAATGGCAAGCGTTTGTGAGATGGTATTCAATCTATACCGCCTGCCGAAGTCTAGGGAGTGGCAGCGGTACGCTCGATTCTACGACAGAGTTCCTTCCCAGCTCTAAAAAGACAATACTTAAACATGCCAGACCAAATCCATGCCTTCGGATGTGCGTGGCTCTCGAGATGGGTCACATGAATAACTACGTTCAATGTGATAATTCAAAATTGTGGAGCCCCCCCTCCCCCCCCCCCCCCCCCCCCCCCCCCCACACACACTTTCTATTGCCTAATTGGCGGGGGCTCCTGCCGCCTTCTTCAACATTTCTCTATATGCCATCGATACCTTGTCCTCATGGGTGTCGGGAGAGACTGCTCCATCCCATTCATCTCTAACCCACAGCAGTTCATCTGGTCGCACGCGAAGAGTTCGTGCTGATTTGTGGCGTCTCCAAATAACTCCTGGTGATGGCTTTCGGGTACTCCGCAAGGGCTTGGTAGGAAGGGTTTCTTCATTTGCTTCATGGCTTCCTTCGTTCGGTTGTTCGAGTTCTGTACCGGCTTCCGTGGATTCTGCCGCTGCGACGGATGTCGTTATTCTTGGTTCGTCCTGAAAAAGCGAAATATCCAGATACTCCTGCACGAAGTTGTCCATGGCTTTCTCCAGCTGGGTCCGTTTCATGGGTGCGTTCAGCAGCAACTTTCTGACCGCTTCTTGTGCGTCATCAAGGTCTTCTATCCGAGTCGTAGTCGAACCATCCCACAACGCCACTCCGCTGATATGAAGCTTCTGTGTTGCTCCGCGATGGCTCAGTGGTGCCGGCTTCACACAAAACAGCACGCCCTTTTCGAGTTGACCGCCGCAAGTACTTTCGTCTCGGGTTTTGCTTCGAGAGAAATACCCAAACGACTCGCTGGAGCCATCCAAATCACCATGAACATGAACTCGAAGCCGCAAAGAATCAAGATTCACAGACAGTGAAGGGCTATACGAGTAAGGCTGCCGTGCTCCCAAAATGTTCAGTGCTGCATGCCTCCCCGTTGCTCTCGCGTGATCTGCACTCCAACGCATCACTCTTGCATACTCTATTGCTCCGGATCCAACGCTGAGAGAGGCACCTGCAGCATAGACATCGCTCGCTACCGTCAACTCTGGGCTCACGAGAAAACCGCCATCCTCCATTCTTGCAGCTGTTACATAAAGTGGAACTGGTGCTGATAGGGTAGGAGCAAATATCACATGATCCGTGCGGAAGTCGACGATCGAAAAAGAGTCAAAAACCGTGCCAATATGAACCTCAGCTTCTAAAGATCGTTCTGGCTCCCCAATGGGTTGACGCGCAATCACGTATCGAACAGCTGCATACGACAAGGATTCGACTCCTCCTTCGCTCGCCCACAGCAGACGTGAGAGAATGTCCTGGGCGATATATTTGGGAAAGTAACGCGACATGAACCCGGGCTCTGCGTAAGAAAAGGTGACATCTGCGCCCCGATTAACAAGCTCGGCGCCTACAGCGGTCGACATCCAACCGCCTCCCACAACTGTCAGGTGTGCCCTTGCTCCTTGCGAACCTTGGGCTTTCTCCAAACCCTGCTTGACTATAGAATCAATGCGATCCCAGTCTGCCTTTGACTGCGCCCCACTTACCAATTTTGCAGCATCACGTGAGACGACTTTGCCAATTGGGGCTTGAGGAACTGAACTGCCAACGGCAATAAGACATCTCTCAAATCCAATCTCCACGCCGTCGTCCAAAACGGCTACCCTTGAAGCTGAGTCAATCTTTTTGACACTTCTCCCAATTAGTATTTCAGGGTTCCGAACAGCGGTAGATATTGACGAAGACAAGGGGACAAAAACACTGCCAATTCCATATAAAATCTTGGAACAAATCCCTTCTCCCGGAAGACTGCTTGCCCCCGTGTGTGGTTCAACAGCTTGACCTCCTTCTTTCCTCCAGTCTTGCGACACCAGTAAGACGTCAGAGGCTACATTTTCGTCAACGAAAACCTTCAATGCTTCCTGTGCTGCTATGCCTCCGCCGCAAATAAGGTATCGATAAAAGGATCTCGTAGGTTTCTTGACCGTACCATCGTATGACGCCCTGTCTTCTGCTAACGCCCACGACCCGCCAACGCAGCCCAGTGCAAGCCCAAAAATCGAAAGACGCAGTCCATGTCTACTATCAACAAAGCGTGCAATGTCCTTTAAACGATGATGCGGATGAGATCGGAGTCGCAGCGAGTCCAGTAGTGCCTGGAAAGGCGAGGCGGTTCTGAACATGGCGTATGATGGTCATGCCTTCTCCAAGTGCTCCCAGAATTTTGCAGGGTGTCAACCACTCTTGGTAGGGTGAGGCCATGCCCGTAGGAAAGGAAAGGCATGCCGAGATAGGACGAAGTTGAAGGCGTTGGCAGTGCCCGCAAAAGAGAACCTCCCCAGTATCCCTGTCGGTACCGTAGTCATACCTAGTAGCCGCGGATGTCTGACTTGCTTAGCAACATGCAAAATTTGTGTTCATGACTGCCACGTGTGCACCTCACAAGCCTGCAAGCTTCCCCCTTTCTCCCGATCAGAAGTCGTGATCGACTCAAACAGCACACCTGTACGCATACTGGATAAAGAATTCTTACTGAAGATACCCATGAGTTTCCATTCGAACGCAAGGCCGTAATGGTAAGATGCCACAACACCTGTCGATGGTACGATAAAAATGGCATAGTTACGAGTTTTGAAATGACTTCAGAGTGCCAACTGAACAAAATGTCTGTCACCTACAGCCATGCTTCTCATCCCTTTCTGGATTTCAGTGAAGCTCAACTTGCTCTTTTCATACCGGACCAGTGATTGAAGGGCTTTCATATAATCTCGTAGGCATGGATTTACATGTCATTCTTGAATTAAGAGGAGGGAAGAGAAGGTAGTACCCTTCAAGCAACTAATTACGGCGAAACTTTTGCTTTAACACTTTGTTAACGACGAATGCAGAACTGGATTTCGATTTCCAAGAACGGCACAAGTCAGCAGCTGTGTTTTGGATAAATGATATCTGGGTTCAATACGATTGTAAAGACTAAGTATCCGCGGACATATGGATAGCTTAAGAACTACATCTCATCTACCAGGGCACTTTAACTATCATAAATTTATAGGGCCATAAAATACTCCAGCACGTCTACAAAGGTTCCATGTACATGGCTCTTCTGTCATTCTTGTGCACTCGTACTAAAATTTTGCGTGACCCGGTTTGGACCCAAGGCGTTTTCTATTTCTTGTATGGGAACTCATACCTCTGCGAGATGCCCCAGAACATCAACGTAACTTCAAAGAAACTGAAGCAGGACGTTTATGGCCCTCTTCAGCTACAGCTAGAAGCACTACAGTAGTCTTCTTTCAAACTTCTTTCAAACTTACTTATTGGACCATAGACGAGGTTCATTTTCAGCGCTGTACGTGCAAGACGTTCGAGGCCCAAGAAAGAGAATATGTAAGGCTTGAAGAAAACACAATTGTCATCTCAATAGTATGTCCAGCTTCTCGCTTTTTTATTGTTGCCATATTGCCATTTATGAAGTAGTCTCGGAGACGGAGAGGCTGAGAAGGACCTGAAAGGCTTTCTGCAATGAGGCATACTCCGTGGTTACCACCCTTCGTCATAGGGTTCTGCGTTGTGTTTGCAAGCTTGCGACCAGTGGATGCAGCTGCGTGGACAATAGACAGTTTCAAAAATAGCGACGGGAGCCCGTTCAGTGCCATTGATGGTCCGACCGTCATCCAACAAGGGCCTGATCTTCGTTACTATGTGGGAGCGAAAGGTGTCGTTCACGCGCTAACAGTTGATAGTGAGTATTATGTCTTGGACATATGTACCAGTCAAGACTTTGGTTGGGATCGAATTGTCCTAGGCATGGCATTCGAGCCTCGAAAGTTCGAAGAGGACGATATCTATTTCTACATTGCAACTTCAACTCTCAACTGGGGGGGTGGAAAGGATGGAAACCCTGAGAATAATCCGGGCGGATGGAAAAACGGAATGGTACAAGTGATGCGTTCGAACACAAACGGGCATTGTCTTTCCGTAACGAAAAACCTTGTGACAGGACTTTCTGTCTCTAACCACGATCACGGAGTTAACGGTATGGTTGTTGGCCTCAACGGGAAACTCTACGTCCTTAACGGAGGCATGACAAATGCTGGGCATAGCGAAAAGGGTGATGGTGATGGAGGCGCGCCTGCGACTCCACTATCAGCGGCGCTGCTCGAAGTAAACTACAACATCGCCGGCTTCAACGGTGATGTGGTATACGACAGTGACGATGGGCGTGTTGCAAACATCATCGGCGACCCGGACGTGAAGTTGTATGCTACAGGACTCATGAATGCGTTCGGGATTGAACTCCATACAAATAAAGAAATGTATATGACAGACAACGGCCCCAACCCGGGGTATGGCAAAGAAAGCACGACATGCTCTACAAATCTTGAAACGCAACCGCACTACCCTGACAAGTTCCTGTTGGTGAAGAAATCTGCGTGGTATGGGCATCCCAATCGGAATCGCGGACGTCAAGACCCCAAGCAGTGCAAGTTCCAACACATAGGTGCTCAAGCAAAGGATCAGGAAGCGGCATTGGAGCAGATTGAATCGTCAACGAACGGAATCACAGAATATTCTGGCAACGTGCAGGGGAGGGAGTTCAAGGGAGCAATGTGCTTCGCACGGATTGGTTTTGGGGAGCCGGGTAACTCGTTTGCGCTATTTCTCAACCGAAAGGGGGATGAGACGACAAGACGAGAGGAGATTATGGACGAAGGTGGGTTGGATATGACGATGGACCGGTACGGCAATCTAGTGGTAACAGACTTTATGAATCGGCAAATCAAGGTGATTCGGGCGGTGCACGCTGAGGAGATTGCGAGTGCCGAAGTTGCTCTGTACACAGTGCATCCTCGACGGGGACCACCGGAAGGCGGGAACAAGCTGTGGTTGACGGGCAAATTTGCATCGCGACAAAACGTTGTTGTTTTTGTTGGGTCACGGATGTGTGTGGATGTGGAGATTGTAAGCGAGGATACGCTTTCTTGTTACGCTCCGCGCGGAAGGGCGCACACGTCGGTGCGTGTGACAGTGGGGGTTAGGAATATGTTCTCGCCGACGTTTGGAAGAGGTGACTATTCGTACATGCGGCGAAAGACGAATGGCGGGCTTGCTCCACATATGCTATGAGCAGAGTGAAGCATTTGCAGAGTGAAAGGATTGACCTAAAGGATGGTAAGGCTTTGTGCTTTTATAAAGGTATGCAAGCTATATGTATACAGTTGGATTAAAGTTGACAGTTTATGGTTTGGGCATATCGGTGTGCCGGACACGTAGGGAGTGATAGGAAGAGGTCCGTATGGCTTGAACGCTGATAACGGAGGCGGGATTTGGTGAGGGCGACAATGAGCTGGTCGAAGTGATAGCGGACTTGGATGTTTAAATCAGGCCTTCTAATCCGATTTCCGTCTCTGGATTAAGTGGTTCAGTGACATAGAATTGTTTGTATGGGTAGGCTACCGATATCCTCATTCATGCTGCAGTAAAAAAACACACTGTTGGATGTCCCTCGATGTGCTGATGCGATGACAATATAGCTTGGACCGGTTTGGGTCACGTTTGTTGACATGTAGCGGTTCGAAACTGAACCGACTACAGGTCAGAGAGTGAAAGAGTTGAAAGTTCGAAAAAGAATTAAAAATCGAAATATTTCAATATTTCATCAAAAGTTTAAAATTGTTCTATAAATTCTGACTGGATTTAATTTGAATCATGGTCAAGCCTCCATAGCTCAGTTGGTTAGAGCATGGTGCTAATAACGCCAGGGTCGCAGGTTCGAGCCCTGCTGGGGGTACGTTTTTTTGACGATTGTGGATCCATCTCTACTCATATGCGCACGTTGAGCATTTTTTATCCTTTGGTTGATTTTTTCCCTACCGAAGAGCTGATGTTGCTGCTCATCCTTGCGAGGTAGCACTAAAGCCTTCTTGGTCACGAATAACCGTCAAAGGCCTGTCACCCTGACCCCCCCCCCCCCCCCCCCTGGGCAGTCGGCGCAAGGAAGCGGTGTGCGGCCTGAAGAAAATTCGGACAG
>NW_005179132.1:0-12913 GCF_000350225.1 Chondrus crispus | reverse complement strand
CTGCCAGACCCCCGTGGCCGGCCGCCTTCGTCGCCATCCTCCCGCTCCCAGTGCCTCCCTTGCGCATGGCTGCCATCTTCACCTTCATCGTTCACTCCCTGGAGGCCCTCTACGTCGCCGTCCTCCTCACCCGTGCCCGCTCGGCCGCCTCGCGCGCCCACCCTTCCCTCTTCACGGCCTGGATCGCCCAAACCGCCCTCCTCGGCTTCCCCTCCCTCCTCCTCCTCATGCACACCCTGGCCCTCTCCCCGCAATGACCAATGACGATCCTCGTCACCGAAACATCCGCCGCACTTCCTCCTCGGTCACCAAATCCCTCGCTCTCGCGTTGCGGCTCGCCTTGCGCCGCCGCCCCGCTCCGTCAAGCGTCTCCCCGCCGTCGAGCTCCTCCAGCAAAAACATCCGCCGCTCCGGATCTCCGCGCACCCCGCTTTTGACCGGCTCCCGCCCCAGCTTCTCCCGCTGCTCCTTCCACGCGTCCAACGATAGATAGCCCCGATTCGACCCCCATATGTCAACCTGCAGCGCGTCTGCACGGCTGAAGTGCGCCGTCTCCGAGTTCCGCGTCGTCCAAGCACGCACTCTCCCGCCGCTGCTCTCCCCGTTCAGTCGCTCCCGCGCACGCCGCAACAGGGCGAAGGGAGACCCGAACGACACGATTAGCGACAGGAATTGCCACATCTCGCCTGTCTTTGGCTCGGGGGATCTCGAAGGGAAGAGAGCCGTACAGGGTACGTACGTACTACAGGAATTATAAAATACAATTGCCTGTTACAGTATTTCTCAATTCCTGGACATCGCAGCCACGTCTATCAGCCACATCTTCGTACCTGTCCCCATCCGCATCCCCGTTCCCTTTCCCCATCCTCCACCTCGGTCGCAACCAACTCGGCACCATATCCACACATGACGTGACGCAACCGTCTCATCCTCAACTATGACCCCCACCCCCCGCTCCTTCCGCGGACACTCTGTTCTGGGCCCGCATGAACTCCCCCTCCCCTCACCACGACCTCCCCGAAATGACCCGCCCGACCCCCTCGCTGCCTCTCTTTCTTCTGGTTTCCACCCCAGCCGGCAAGCCCCTCCTCCATCTCCACCACCCCCCCACCAACCCTCTCCCCCAATCCCTCGCCCCCCTCTCCGCCGTCGCCACCGCCTTCCAGCACCTCACCCATTCGCACCCGCGCGAAGTCCGCACCCCGCACGGCGTCCTCATCTCCCTCGTCCAAGCCCCCTTCCACCTGCACGTCTCCTCCCCCGTGCCCTCCGTCTCCCCCTCCCTCCTGCGCTGCCTCGCCCGCATCGCCCTGGCCGCCCTACACTTCACCCTCTCCGCCGACTTCCCGTGCTTCATCAAGGCCCACCCAAACGCCCATCTCGCGCACCGCCTCGCCCCGACCCACGCCCTGCTGCGCGCCGCCGTACATGACGCCCTCGCCCACCCGCTCCCGCACCTCGTGCTTGCTCCCGTCTCCCTCCCGTGCCCTATCGCCCCCGCCTCCCGCGCCGCCGTCGCCCACATCCTGCGCGAAGCCCTCCTCTCTTGGCGTCATGTCCTCACGCACGCCCTCATCTTCACCGCCACCCCGCCATACCCGCGCCGCCTCATCGCCACCGCTGCATCGGAACACCACGAGCTCTCCCCGATGGACGTCTTGCTGCTGTTCAACCTCGCTCCTTTGCGCGCAGACACGCGTCCGCAGCCGCCGCCGCGTGTCTATTTGCAGGCGGACGACTTTGCGGTCGCTTCGAGGGTAGTTATGCGCGCGGTGCAGCTGCGTTTAGATCCGGACGATTTCGAACCGTTCAAAATGGCCGTAGGGGGAGCGCGCTGGCGACCGGAGTGGAACACAGCAGGCGGCGGTGTCGTGTGGATCATGGGCCTTGTGCGAAAGTCGGCTCAGGATGGGGAGGAAGTAGGGGAAAAGTTCTTGGACTTCGTGGAAGAGGCCCTCGATCGAAAGAGCGCGACCAGGGATTTGCTGGTGTGTATGGAGCGCCCCTGGAAATTAGAAGATATGAAGCTTGAGACCCACTCCAAGGTGAGGTATGCTATTCAGGGAGTGATTGTGCTCAGCAAGGATAGGATTAGCGGCACGGTGGGGTCGTTTACGCATGTACTGGGGGTGGCCGTCATGGAAACTCTATTTCGATGGGACCGAGGCGATATGAGCATGAGTTCGCGATTGGTGTCGAGGGGGGAGGACTGGCTTGTCGCGCGGTTTCCGGCGCAGAAGCTTGTCTTGGTGATGTGGGATCGCAAGTACGTAGTTTGCTTTTCGGATGGTGTTGACGAGCGAGAAGGTCTCGAGGCTACCGGAAGGCTGCTTGTGCCATGGATGAAACGCTTTTCCGATTCGATTGTCCCGGAGTATGATAGAGCCGTCGTGCCGCCGGAGATGCTCCTGCCCAAGTTTTTGAATGCGCTTGTATCGTAACTGCCCTAACTTGTAGAACATGAACTAAGTTCACTAGATGCAACTAGTGCGCGCTCAGAGCTGCAGCACACCCCCTCGGCCTCTCTTTATTACACGATTATTGTTCGCTGCCGTGCTAGTTCACGATAGTGGTTAGTTGCCCTAATTGTCCTGCTCCCTGTGGCAAAGGTAATTTCCGAGTTGCGATAGAATATCCATTTCCTTTCTCCGAGAGGCTGTCATACAACCTTTGGAGCCTGCAACAGATATTCGCTAAGGGGGGAATAATGTCCAACAACTGACCACGCATCCATGGGCCGGTAGGCAACGGCTTGGTGATTTCAAAGACTCCTTTCATCTCCTCCATGCAAAGAAAGTTGACGGTGCCTCGGAACAAGAGGAAGGAAGAGCCGTAAATCGGGATACAAGCTATTACTTTCCTTTTGTTCCGAGGCACGGTCAACTATCTTTGCATAGAGAATAAACTCATGCCTTGGCACTCCCTCATAGGTAGTTGAAAAGCCGTGTTCCGAAGGTGACTTTCGGCGCAGAAAGCAGTGTTGCATGCAAGTTCAAGCTCGCTGGCAACTGCAGTAGTATCCCGGGGTATGAATATCCTGATCTCTTTACTGTCCATGTCCAGACTCCAGACAAAAATAGACATCTGGTTCAATTCATTTCCATGTGCTTGGGAGACGTGAACACTCAATTCAAAGCTTGCACGGCCTGCGCGAGCCGCACATAAGTGAACCCGCAGGGATTTGGCAGGAACTTCCAAACCCTCACAGTGCTTTCCGCCCTCACGCACGCGACGAGAAGCCGTCACCAGACTGGTGCACCTCAGATCGCCCCGACGCCATGGATTATGCGGCCTCATCCTAACTATGAGAACTCTTTCACAGTCTTTCCGAGACGTCGGACGCCTTCCACTAATGCGTCAATCTCCAACCACGCAAAGCATAATCGAACACTGCTTTTAAAGGAGTCTTTGGCAGGAGAAAAGTGCTTGCCAACAAAAAACGACACGCCGTTCTCCTTACACTGCACTAGGAGCTTGTCCGCGTCATAGCGCTCTGGCAGGGTGATAAAACAAAAGAACCCGCCCCTGGGCGTGTGATACTGTAGCTTTTCATCTGGCTTCAGAGCGGGCACGAGGTGCTCCTCGACAGCCTTGCAGAGGGCAACACAGCTCGCTCCGTACTCTCGGCGCAGTAAGGCGATGTGTTCATCCATGAAGCCGTTGTTGAAAAGCTGCAAGACTACAGCTGAGGTGAGCGGATTAAACCCGCCGCCAGAATGCAACGCACCACAATCCAATATGCGGGAAATGAAGGGCTTGTGGGCGGTGAGCCAGCCCAAGCGCATGCCTGGGCCAAGCAACTTGCTGAAGGAGTTGATGGAGAATACAACCGGGTCTGAAGGGTCATCGTATTCGAAAAGGCTCTTCGGAACTTTCGAGGTGCCGAATTTCAGAAACTGGTACACCTCATCAGCCGCTGGACAATAAATTGCACACGCACCGCTTACGAACACAGTCAGTACACGCGTGGAGCTATGGTTCGGAAAGCAGAAAAAGAAACAGGAGGAAAAAAGATACCAATCTTGAATTTATACTCGCGCGCCAACTGGACAAGTTTCTCCTTCCGCTCCTCGGACATGTCCGCGGCCGTGGGATTGTTAGCGATAGGCACGGTATACACCATGGATGGTCTGACCCCCTCCTTGAGCAAAGCCTCAACGCGGTCAACATCTAAACCATGGGCATCCGTGGGCACAGGGATGGGTTTGACACGGCAATCTTCGAAGGAATAGTATGCTAAAAAGTAGCCTGGTGAGTCGACAAGAATGGTATCGCCAGGGTTGGTGAAGAGTTGCATAATGAGGCTCAGGGCCGGACCCGAACCGGTGGTGATTACAATGTCGTCCGCAGATGGTAGGTTAGGGCGGTTGTCGCACGATTCGGCCGTCCAGCGCGCTATGGAAGCACACAAGTCGGGGTTGCCTTGCATGCGGCCATACTGCAGCAGGGTGACGGCCGCATCTGGGGCGACGGAGGCGTTGCTGTAGGCGTCGTTAACGGCTTGCAGGGGGAGCAAGCGGGGATTAGGGTGGCCCTGCGAGGGAACGGTGGAACGTAGAAGCGCAAGAAGTGGTTAGGTTACACGGATGGATTCAGATTTTTTTCTTTTGGGGCGGGGGGAAAGGAGGACGCAGTGGAAGGTATGTATGTACCTTGCCGAGATTTATGACGGCGTGGGTGTCCTCTGCCCACAGGGTAGCCATTGCTCTGGAGAAGCTCTTTGCTGAGAGGATAGATGCGGTTGCCGATGGCAATCGGGAAAAGATATGCGGAGAGAACAGCGCGAGTGGAAGCATTTAGAGATGCTTCTCTGCGCTGGTTTGAGTGGCGAAGAGGAGGGGTGGAGCACATGTCATGGTCATGGAGATCGGAAATGCAGACGGGAAATTATCGAAAAACTGCATCTGCGAAAAAAATTTCCCATCTGATCTGTGCCAGATCAAAACGCATCATCCCTCCCACAACGACTTTTTTTTTAAGGAATGTGTAACCGTGTTTCCGCACTAGCGATGCTTCCCTCTTCTAACTGCTACAACAATTTCACATAAAACGCACTCTCCACCGCTAACAACCCGACGCAAAAAGTATTACCACCGCCTCACTGCTCCACAAACATGCGTGCGGAAACCCCCCTTGATATCGCCGTCGAGTCCGTGGGCGCCTCGTCTGCGCTTCACATCCCCGCCGGCTGGAAGTCGACCTCGCACCGCATCGGCCCCGCCCATATCGACGTCCATCAACACCCGACGCCGACCAACAAGTCCCTGCATCCGCCCATCATCACCGTCCACGATGTCGGCATGAACGCCGCCTCCTGCTTCGCCTCTTTCTTCGCCTTCTGCCGCACCCCGGAGGCCGCCTGTCCGGAACTCGACTCTGCCAGCGCGCACTACCATCTGACCGCCCCCGGACATGAGCCGGGTAGTTTGATCATTTTGATATTGCGCCGCACGATGGTTTTTTGACGGGTTCCGATGTAGCCTGCCGAGAACGGTGAATTATTGCTTACCAGAGCCATCGGTTTCGGTGTGGGCATCGGCGCGGCTGTGCTCGTGCGCGCTGCTCTGCGCCGCAATGATGTATTTGCAGGGCTCATCCTGGTCTCTCCGCTGCTCGAGCCGTCGGGTATGCTGGAGAAGGTCTCCGTGGGCGCCGACGGCATGCTCAGTCGCGGTTTCGGGCTCGGACTTAGCCGCAGGACCAAGGATCGTTTTCTGGGGCGCTGGTTGAAGGACGACTCCAGGGAGGAGAATCCCACCCTGGTACAGAGCCTGGAGGATGGCTTGGATCGCCTCAATCCCACCAACTTGACCCGTCTGTTGGCGGCAGACAGCTGGCGTGATGACGTTTCCGCCGAGTTGAAGAAGATTAAGGCCAAAGTGCTCGTCGCCACAGGAAAGGAGTCGACGCTGCACCATCACGCAGCGGAGGCTTTCCATCTCTTCAACCCCGAGCTCTCGTCATGGCTTGACGTGCACGAATGCGGCTCGCTGGTGCACGATGAGTACCCGGAGCGGATGGCGCAATCGCTCTCCCTGTTCATGCAGGGGATCCCCCTGATCAATTAGTGTCGTCTGTTCCATGTGGTTGTAAACCGAGGTAGTATTAGTGTGCGGGGCATGATTTAGTTTGAGTACAGTATTTAAGTGGATTACCGAAAAACTTTGTGAATCGGGTCATGAACAATCTTATTCGCTTCAACGTGCTTGGATCGCTTGGTCCTTTGATGCATCTTGCCCAGTGTCTTGTCTCCCTCCCTTTTCCGGACTGCGCGTCGGACCTCATTGGGGCTTACATAGGCGCCATTCTCCCACAACGTGGCACCGTTGAAGCCGCCAGAGAAACATTTGATCGGGGCCATGACAAAGCGCGGGCCAATTTCGACGAGCGTAGACTCGACGCTCTTATCAATGACTTTCTCATCGAGCGCGGCATCAACAATCTGGTAATGTCTAAACCAGATGCGGCCATCCACAAGCGAAAAGCTAATGATGTGATCGACAAAAGGTTTCGTGCGTCGATGCCCCGCTGGAGCAGAGAAAGTCTGAGAGAGGATTTCCTTGACCAATCGCATAATCGGGGTTTCATCGAATCCTGGATCAAAAGTGAGCAGCGGGCGTGAGTGCATGAGATTGTTGCCCGAAAACGAGAGTTCATCCATGGTGTGCAAATTGGCGATGTGGAACTTGATGGAGGGCCCGAACGGGGACTTTGCGAGCCACAGGTAGAGGTCCTGGCGCTTGCGGGACTCAAAGAGCATGACGAGGTCGCAGTTGCGCAGCTCGGCAATCTCGGTGGCGACATGGAGGCGGTCCTTCGAGTCGAGCTTGGACTCCTTCTTCGCGTGCGGGAGGATTTTAAGCAGGTCCTCCATTAGATGGCGGAAGCGGGTGGTGACGCCGCGCGTGGAGAGGATGAGGACTTTTGTTTTGTTCTTCATGTCGGGGCGGGCAGGGGCCAGGACATCTTGTGAGGGTTCTGTCGCAGAGTCGGGTTTGTTGACCATGTTTTGGCCGTAGGAAGTGGACTAAAGCAAAGATTGGTCGACCGGCGGCGGTGAGCTTGACGGATGAAGAAGGGTGTGAGGTGAGGTGTAGAGGGGGCGGATGATAGCTGCATCGACGTTCCGCTGGCGGCGGCGTAAAACTTTTGACATGTGAGGCGAGGCTTACAGCTCGAGCGTTCATATGCGTCTCTGTAAGCACGGAGACAGACATACTCGTGCCGTGGGTGTTTAGGAGCACCGTTTCGGGAGGATGCCGTGAACAGTATTGCGTTTTTTTTGCATGCCGGCTGTATTTTTTCCTTGTTTTTCGCCATCGGAAAATCTGGATTAGAGTGAGTGATCGCGATTAGCCGACGAAGCATCTTGTCTGCAATTTTTAAGTAAAGACAGTACTGTAGTACGACTACCAGGGGGGTATCCTATTTAGTGCTACCCCCTGTAGCGTGATAAAATAGGCACTAAATCGGGTTTGGCACAAGAATGGTAACTTAGCAAGAAGACTGTATTTAACGAAGGAAAACCCGTCAAGGTCGTCTGTTTGTGCTTGTTCTGTGGCCTGAGAGCCTCTAATATGACCCGTCTGGCCTTGCGCAAATGTGAAGACGCATCAGGTAGCGAGAGAGCTACCGCTACCGCTGCCGCCTCTAATTTTGAGAAGGCTTAATGCTGCAATCAGTAGATACACCTGTCTCCTACTGTATCGATACAATATCATGTGTCCCCCCCTGACACCGAAAAATTTTGACCTTGTCCCCCTCCCAATCTCAGAATGACCCTTTAGAGAAATCATTCGCTGCTTGGATCAAGGAGAGAGAACGAGACTGACTAGCATTAGAAATCTCCTCCATCACTGTATCTGTATGCTCTGCTTCAGTTCGCCCAGATGAAACACACCCAGACCCACCCATTTCCTCCATAATTCTCTCCGCATCTTCCAGAGCTTCTGTCTCCATGGCCTCTCGGACTTCACTTGAATCCTCTACCCGCTCGATGGGCCCTGGGGGCACTTGTTTATCATACGTTTTGTCACAAAACGTATGATAAACAAGTACACAAAACTTTTGTGTAGAGCCGTTAGAGTAGCACTAAACCGGGCCATGCACTATATATAGAGGCACTAAATCGGGTACCTCCTGTACTGTACGTTGTGGTGCTTCGTCTTTCGCCACTGGCACCACTCTCACTAAAGCTTTACCTCGCTAGTACCCTTCGCGGCCGATCCCTCGCGGGAGTTCGACTTGCCGTTCCACGCGCGAAGATGGTCGTTTGTGGATTTGAGCTATAGTTTCCCCTGAAAGCGCGGTGCGGTGGACAGCAGTAGACTACCTGCTAACAAAGGTCAAGGTTATGCGTTAATATCTTCGAAACCAAAACGCCTGTTTCAAATGCCAACCGCGCATTGAAACTTCATTGGATTGTTGGCCTTTCTGTGTATTCAAAACTGCTATCAATGCTTTGCCATCAATGTTTTGCAAGATGTTATTGCCGAAGGCACGTCAAAGAAATGGTGTCTGAACTGACTTTATAAAATGTCGATTTAATTTAAATTTTATATATATAAGCTGGCCTCATATAAGGCCATGCCTGACCTCATAAGAGGCAAAAGTCGCCCTGCCGTGCCCTTGTCGTGCAGACACTCGACATGACGCAGAAGTTGCTGTCAATTTGGGTTCGCCTACGTTGAGTGGTGGAAAGGCAATTTCTCTGTTGTGCCAAAAAAATGCAACAAAAAAAGGAGAGAATTATCAAAAACTGCCAAGTGTTTGGCAGGTCGTGGGCACGATATGATACAAATGACCTGTGCACCATTGTGAAAGTCACAAGGGTAACATTAAAGCGAGGTGCCGGGCGGGCGGGCGGGTGTGGTTTGGTAGTACCAAGGGTTCTGTACACCCAGTTACCTCATTTAGTCTCCCCATAATATTAGTGTCACTACCGCAATAGTATGTGTGACACTATTTCTTGTACACTCCACGCGGACGGAAATATAATTAGAGTCCCGCACAGTAATTCATGTGTGCACATCCAATAGTGTGTGTGACTGATGCGGTGGGCGATGGCCTCTTCAGCAGCATTCGATCGATCCCCTTAGCTATCGGCGCATGCGTACTTACAGTAAGTTTCCCCTTCCAACGACTCACCTCCCAAGAGAGACCACAACCCTTCTCATTCGCACATCCTCGTCCCTCCCAGTATCGGCAATATTACCATGCCCGTCCGGGGATCTCCAATCTCGGCAACATTTAAAGGGGATTGTGGTATAACTACCTTCGTCCCGACCACTCGGAAACGAGGGGGGTTAGAAGTAAGGGAGCGCGCTGCTGGGTAACCCACGCGCGAACGCAAACCGTACGGAAGGACTCGAAAAGAGGGAAAGCTCACGTGGCCGGTGACGCGCAGCCGGTCAGTAGTGGTAGATCCGGACGGCTAGTGACGGGCTAGAAGCCTGAGACTAAAAGGGAAACCGGAACGGGATAGCAATTAGCCATAAAGGGAAGGAAGGCCAGTCTGCCCCCGTTTACTGGAACAGGGCAGGTGCCCCCGGTCCTAACCCCTACGTGGGACGCCAGGACACCTGTCCTGCTACAGTAACTGTTACTTACTTTATACCAGCTACTGTGCTAAATTGGCTAATTTTTGCCATTAACTAGTAATTGCTAATTACTTGCCGGAGGTGTCGCACACGTGTGCACGTGGCCACGACCGGCGTCGACGGCTATGCCATGTGTACGCCCTGGAGGTATTACTACGCTTTCCGAGGGCGCGTGCACGATTGCTACAGTAGTAACCGCCGGTCCAGGCGGTGCTCATCTCCCATCGGGGGGCGTGGTGTGTGTAGTATAATGACCGGCGCGAGCGCGCGGAGGTCACCGGACGGCCGTATACGGTATACACGTGGGCGGCTGTGCCCACGTGTAGCGAGCGCGCGCGCATGCCGAGCGGTCGTAATCTGGCGTACGTGTACGTTAGCACACGTGTCGTCCGTGCGGTAGTCTGTAAGCAACACGCGTGTACAGTGGTGCACACGTGTAGTAGCAGCGGCCGTGCGGTAGTAGCAATTATGGCGCTAGTTTTTTAATTGTGTACAGTACCCGGCACGCACTAGGCGGCAGGTACTGTACTACTGTACTGGGACAGGTGTCCGAGGCGTCCCCCTGCGGGGTTAAGACCTGGCACCCGTCCCCACCAGTAAACGGGGGCAAGCTCGCCCCCGTCCCTTTTGCGCCTACGTACGTCCGTTTCGGTTGTCCGCCGCGCGCGCTGGCTTCTAACCCGTTACCGGTCGCTCCCGTTTACGCACCACGGGGCGACTGCGCGTAACCGGCCAGTGAGCCACTCCCTTTTCGCGAGCTCGTCCGATCGGTTCTATTAGCGCGTCGCGTCCACGCCGCGTGCTCCCTCGCTCAAGCCTCCGCCTCTCACCCAACCCAGGGCGGAGAGGTTTTATCCCACATTTGGTACTCTTGTGGAGGGGATAACTCTCGAGGTTGAGCCGCACGCGTGGCCGCTCGATCGCGCGCAGAACCGTACGGACGGAAAAGGTTGAGAAATCACCGCGTCGATCGCGAAGCGTATTCGACGATGAACCGACCGGAAGAAGGGGGAGACTCCGCCTCCGGGCGTCTGAGCACCCGCAGTGGCAGTGGCGCACCGCGCCCCCGCGTGGAGAACCCGGAAGCCCTGCTGCGACCGCCACCGCGACCGGGCCGCACGCGAGCGTCCGCATCGGATGTTACGCCGGCCGTGTCGGCAGGCACCGAGAATCGCGTCCAATGGATGGTCGACGCGATTCAGCCGCGCATCCAGGCCTGGGTCGAGGAGTTCCTCGCTACGGAACTCCCCCAGGTAGCGCGCGTATGCCTCGACCGAACGGTGCCCGCGCTCGTGGACGCGCACGTACGCAGCGCGATACCACCGCTTTTGGACGAACTTCTACCCGCTCAAGTCCAATGCGAGGTGGTGACCGCGCTCACCACTGTGGATGAAGAATCCCCGTCCGGTACGGCTCTAAAGGGAGCGATCAGCTCCGCCGTGGCCAATCGTCTGGCCACGACCTTCGCCGGAGCAGGAGTCGACGCACGCGAGCAGCGCGACTCGACCGCTCCGGATCCTACGCTAACGCACGCTGAACCGATCGGCGCCGCACCCGGGATCGGTACCATGGCCCCTCACCCGGAGGGTAAGACCATTTACCTCCCACCAATTTATGGTGCTACAGGAGGGCCCACAGAAAATGGCCCTCCCGTACTCGCCGATACGGCTGGCCCCCGCGGGACAGAAAACCGCCTGGGGCGCTTCGCGACAGAAAAGCGACAGCCGTATCGGTCGAGCAGAAGAAGCGCACCCGGCGCTCAAGGTTACACCTCGGAGGGTACAGAAAACCCCTCCGAGGAAGAAGACACAAGACGTCGCCACAGGGCGACGCGCAAGAACCGCGACGGACGCTACGCGCGATACCGCGATGCCGGAGGGGTCGGTTACCCCTCCGATGATAACCGCGACGGACGCTACACGCGATACCGCGATGCCGGAGGAGGTGGATACCCCTCCGATGACGAGGACACCGAGTCGGACGGATCGCGCAGAAGCGACCGCAGAGGCCGCAATGCGCGCGACCGACGTCGGTTCCGGCGAGAAGACTCCGATCCGGAGGGCTACAGTAGCCCCGGCGGAGAAGGAGACCGCCATCGCAGGGGCAGAGACCGCCGGTCTGCTCCGAGGCGGGATCCGAAACGGTTGCCGGTGATCAGGCCGCTGAACGACCTGTTCACCAAGGCCGTCGACTACCGCACGTATAGGCTGGAAAATCGCAGCGCGCGCTACGACGCGAGTACCGCGCGGCGAGTTAACCGATATCGGAAGAAGTTGGACGTCCAGCTGAAAACCCACACATTCGGTGGTCAAGATCCAATCGCGGTGCTAGGATTTCTCGCGCGCTTCAAGATGGCCTGCGACCACAATGGGGTCAGCGAAGGCGCGGCCGTATGGTGTTTCCAGTTTTATTTGACTGGGCAGGCTCACGCCTTGCTCCAGTCCAGGCTACACGGGAACACCATGGCGGTCGATGCAGAGCAGCGCGATATGCTCGAAACCTACGCGGAAGTTGTTAACTTTTTATTGCGCACGTACGCGACTGACGAAGTTATTTCCGAAGCGGTCGGTGATGTCACCTCCTTCCGTCAGAGCTCTAATATGACGGAGGAGGTGTACAGTAACCAGTTGTGGGACAAGGCGTTGCGCTGCGGAACCGTATTTTCGGACAGGCGCCTGAAGTCCCTTTTTGTTGAGGGACTTCTGCCAGCGACGTGCGCGCAGGTGCGGAATTATCTCGCGACGCATCCGGGCGTGGACTACCAAGCGGTGGCACGCTACGCGCAAGCGATAGGCGAGACGCACCGCTCGGCTCGAAGACAGGCGACCTCGCTCGCGTCGCCTCAAGCACCGTCCGATTCGGTGAGAAGATTCACGCGCAACGCGCGGACAAGGCCCGTGCTGTCGGTCGAGTCCCTGTCTGAACTCCCGACAGCGCGCGGAACCGAAACGGAGGAGATACTGGCGGTGACGGACCAGTCGGCGACGCCGAGCTCGCTTAGCTCGCCGCCGACTAGCTACCATCCGTCACCTGCCTCGTCCCCGGCGGGCGCACCGATGGCGCCCGCCCCACACGGGGACGCGCGCGCACATCCGTACGGAAGGCCAGCACAGAACCAGCGGGTCCGGTTCTTCAACCAAGGATTACCGGGACCCCCGCCGTGCCGGTTCTGTCTGGACCTGACCCACCGACAGGAGCAATGTCCTGTGGTGGCGGATATCGCGCTGCGTTCGAAGCTTTTGCAGGCCCGCGAGGCCAATTATCAAAAGCTTCGGATCCGTCAAGGTCTTCCGCCTGGGTTCGCCGTACGAGCG
>NW_005179131.1:550688-557879 GCF_000350225.1 Chondrus crispus | reverse complement strand
GCAGCAGCGCGCCCGTCGCGGCCTGCGGGTCCACCCACAGCTGCGAGCCGGCGGCCGCCGCCGCGCGCACCGTCTCGCGCACCAGCGCGCGGTCGCTGTGCAGCGCGTAGCCGTCCACGATGTGCGCCTTCGAGCGCGACACCGCGGCGAGCATGGCGGCAGGCGGCGCCTGTTCGCCGCCGCCCGCGTCGGCGGCAGGGAGCTCGTTCGACGCCAGAAAGGTGTGCTGGCCGTGCGGGTCGGTCAGGGCCGCGCACGTCGGAATGGTAACAAGTGGCCGCGCGGCCATGGCGCAGGTGTCCAGCCCGATGCGCGCGGCGGATTCGAGGGCAAACGCGGAGAGGAGGCGGTCGCTGGGAGGCGTTTCCTCGCGTTGGGTTGCGATGTAGGCGACGTGGGCCGCGCGGGCGCCGAGACGGTTCGCGCTGATGAGGGCGTTCATGGAGCCGCCCAGCTCCATGCGGGCGCCGGATGTGAGCGATTGATGATGGCCCGCACGCACTGGGTATGAGGTGATGGGGAGGATGATGTCGACGCAGAGATTGCCCACGGAGGTGATGTCTATTGTTTTGGGGGATTGGGGTGCTGCGTTGGCTTCTAAAGGCGTGGTCGAACGGGAACGGGAACGGGAACGGGAACGGAAGCGGCTTGTCTTCGCTGCGTTTCTTGCGCAACCAAAGCACGGGGCGAGGGGGCACGCTAGAAACGCTGTTGGCACCATTGCTCGGTTGCAAGTTAGTGGCTCCTGTAAAGAATACAAAGCATGGATCCGTGACTGGCGGTTCTCGTGATAGTGTGATAGTGTGAGAGGCCTTCCCAGAATTGTTGTCAAAGGGTGAGTGCTGTGTACGTGGTGCGGGGGGGGGTCATGCGAAGGAAGCTACGGTGCAAGCAAGTGTTTAACAGTTAAGTTGAGGTGATCTCCTCGCACACTCTCGGGCGGAGGTACCCTTCGAAGGGTAGAACCCGTGGAGGAAGGCACAGGATGCGTCGGCTCTTATTTCTTCTACCCGGGTATTGGAAGGGTAGAAGAAGCTGTGGGTGAACAAGTGTTTCCCGAAATGCAAAATCCAAGGGCTTCTGTTAACGGTATACGTACAGGTACAGTAGCAACGGTAATTTAAATGATCGAATCGAGATCAACACAGGTGAGGACGGGCAACAATCTGGTCGTCCCCAGAGGCTGCCATCGCCCACTCAACTTTGCACAACGCGTCAACGCAACGTCCCTGCGATGTCCCCCCTTTGTCGCCCACTCATTGCTCACGGAACAGCATTTCCCGAAACTCCCTCTCCCATGCCCCTCACCTATTTAATTTAGCCCTCGCTACAATACCAAACTACCATGGTCGATCCCGCCATCAACTCCTCATGCTTACCCACCATGAAAGACACCATGAAAGACCACACCGTGCACAGCGGCATGGCGTGTACTGAGGTCGTCACTCCGTTGCTGACAGACCTGTACCAGCTCACCATGGCATACGCCTACTGGAAATCAGGTCGCCACCACCTCTTCACCACCTTTGACCTGTTTTACCGCCAGCCCCCGTTTGGCGGCTCCTTCATCGTCTTTGCCGGTCTTCAAGACTCCATTCGTTTCATTGCCTCTTTTCGCTTTCAACCAGACCACATTCGCTATATTTCCACCGTCATCCCTGGTTGCCATCCCGCTTTCCTCACATGGCTCCAGTCCCTCGACTGCACCAAAGTTCGCGTCGATGCCCTCAGAGAAGGCTCCATAGCCCACCCTAATGTACCATTAATGAAAGTATCCGGCCCGCTTGCCGTTGTACAGCTCCTCGAGACTACGTTGCTCAACTTGGTAAATTACGCAAGCTTGGTCGCCACCAACGCCCATCGATTCCGAATCGCTGCAGGCCCGGAAACTCTCCTACTCGAGTTCGGTCTCAGGCGTGCTCAGGGCCCCAATGGCGCCCTCACCGCCTCAAAATACTGCTACCTAGGCGGCTTTGATGCCACCAGTAATGTTGCAGCTGGCTTCAAATTTGGAATTCCTGTCAAAGGAACCCACGCTCATGCCTATGTTCAGAGCTTCCACGGAATCGAGGATATTGTCCGCATCACTGCGTCAATACACAAGCCTGATGGTTCCCATCTTGATTTTCAGCGTTTTGCGACCCGTGTCTTAGAAGTGCGACGTTTGCTGGGCTCGGAGCATTGTACTTCAGATGGAGAGTTAGCCTCTTTCATTGCCTATGCCGCAGCGTACCCCTCCTCCTTTTCCGCCCTCGTCGATACTTACAGCACTCTTAAATCTGGTGTCCCAAACTTTATGTATGTCGCTTTGGTACTTTCGGAACACGGGTTATCTGCACTGGGTGTCAGACTTGATTCAGGGGATCTTGTCGCGCTTTCTTTAAGAGTGCATGAGCTTTTTTCTTCCCTAGCAAGTCAGTACGGGGCAATCTGTAAACCATCAACAGATCACCACCTCGTAATGATAAAACGGTTGTCCATTGTCGTCACCAATGACATAACTGTAGACTTTCTAGAAGATATTCGCTCCAGGGAGCACAGGATATCTGCACTCGGGGTAGGCACACATCTCGTCACATGCAGGGAAACTCCAGCTTTGGGATGCGTCTTTAAATTATCCAGCATCTCTGGTGTTCCACGAATGAAGTTTTCTGAAGAGTGGCACAAAAGTTCTGTGCCAGGAGATAAACAAGTGATTCGCGTTCGAGATGCCAAGGGGAATTTGTACGACGTGCTTATGCTAGCATGCGAACGTCCGCCAGTGATAGGAGAAAAATGCGTGCTCAAGACTCGTTCAAACCCATCAAGGACAGTCAGCGTCGTTCCAACTGTTGTGGAGTCGCTACTGCGCCCATCATGGGACGGCCAGATTCAGGGCGACATCGGCGATTCGTTTCAGTACCTCAAGTCGGCTCGGGATGCTCTTAAGACTGAATCTGATTTGATTCCGAAGTATAGAGAAGAAAACGTTCTCATGTCACAAAAGCTGTTCGCGATGATAGATGAGATTTGGCAATCACAGTTTACGGGCATGGGTCCGTCCATCCAGAAAATCTGATAACAGTCCGGACAGATTTTCAGGGCCTTGCCACTGCAGCGATTAAAGGAAAACGCATTCGTCTTTATCGTAAACGAACGTACCTTGCCGTACACGCACTTGGATTGGAGACTGAATTGAGGAATTCTTGTTTCTTCCTTGCTTACGGCCTTTTAGGTATCGCATGCTGGATGGATCTTGACACCAATGTCCAAATGTGACCTTGGGTGAACGGAACGGCTAGTGTCTACTAGAGGGGGAAACTCTGCGCACTGGGATCCCTGGAGCCGAGACTAGCCAGCGATGATATGAAGCCAAGACACGGTCTTGGCCCCAAGTCTGGTGCCGGAAACAATCAATTGATAATCACCATGTGGATAGCCATGATTTGTCCGCACACAATTGAACAGCAATGGATTCTAGAGGGAGGCTCGATGACCTTGCGATGTGGCAGCCCGTCCATGTATCCTATCAGCCATTCATGAACTTTCCACGCACGGCAATGCCGTGGGCTTGGAAACACGACAGCATGCAAGTACGTAGCCAAACAGAGCGAAGACTCTGCAACCGACGAGCATTATTCGCTACCTTTCTAACCGTCCTGGTTTCATCACTGGCATTGCCGCCAGTGCATGGATCTCAGACAGGAAGCGACGGATGCAAGGCGGCTTCCAACTGGACTGCCGAGGACGTCATTGCAACTCATGATCAAAACAACGACGACACTCCGCGCAAATTCCAAGACTTGAACGTGCTCGGCTTCGTCACGCCGTGGAACGCGGGTGGAAAAGACGTCGCTGTACGCCAAGCATCTCGTGGACGCCTAGATGATGTCTCCCCAGTCACGTGGCAAATGCATCCCGACGGGCTGGCCGGTGGCCACGACTTTGACGAAAATTTCTACGCGGACCTTTCCAAAGCCGGTGCCAGAATTTACCCCCGCATTCTTTTCGAAGCTCACAAGTGGAGTCTGGATGATTTTCGTGAATTGAGCGATGATCCCAGTCCTATGGTCGCAAGAATTACTCAGATGTGCTCAAAGGGTGGCTTCCAAGGCGTTGTTCTAGAAATCTGGCAAGCGCTTTTAGCTACAGGGGCTCTAAGTGGGAAGGAAAAAGACAAGTTTATCATGCTTGCCATGGCCCTCGGTGAAAATCTTAGAAAAGATGCCAACCTTCGCACAGTGCTAGTGCTCCCACCGTATAGCAGTCGGAAGAGCGCTGGTCAGGTTAATTCGAGTGACATTGCAAAGCTGAAAATTGCGTTCAACTTCTTTGTAGTCATGACCTACGACTTTTCGGTTCCAGGTTCTCAGCCAGGACCAATGGCCCCGATTGCGTGGGTGAGGGCAGTTGCGACCTACCTAGCAAGGGAGTGCAGTCTTGGTGAAAAGCTGCTTGTGGGGTTTAACTTTTACGGTTTGGACTTCTTGAAGAGCAGCCCCAAAGGCGCCGCTTCTACTGACAGGCATATCGTAGGACATGAAGTCATTGCCCTGTTGAAGGAGCATCGCCCGCAACTCTTGTGGTCGGATGGTGTTGGAGAACATGCGTTTGTATATCAGAAGGAAGAAGAACAACATGTCGTGTTCTACCCTTCCATTCCAAGCATTGCACAGCGGATAGCCCTTTTGCGCGATGTAGGATGCGGAGGTGTTGCTATCTGGGAATTAGGGCAAGGTCTTGACTACTTTTTCGATGAGTTCTAACAATAGACCATATCTTAGTCTACTTCAGGATGTGATCAAATCCATGCGCACAATGCTTTGTATGCTTCCTTGACATTGAGCTGTCACGTTTCCGTGAAACGCGACAGAAGCTCTTTTTTTAAAGCACCATCCATGCAGATGTACGAGAGCCCTTTTCGTCCCATTTCATTATTTCCCCTGTGGTGTTTCATGTAATTCACGTTATTCGTAGAATTCCGTGCACATTGCGAAAGCTACTTACGACACTCAGCAGGGCTCAGCCATCAAACGACATATTTGCTGGCAAAGCTGACAAACTTTTGAAGGTAAGAGCAAGACGAATTTAACATGCCCCTTCTCAAAGTATTTTTTACATATTACTTTCCAACGTAATTGCAAAGAAATCGGGTCGTCTGAGACGACAGCGTACTGTATCTTTTAAAGTTCTAACCTCAAACAATGGACGTTTACCTCTGCGACATACTTTTTGGACTTATTGTATGACTGACCTGGCTAGTAGAGCACTCAGCCCACAATTACTTTAAAGATTCGTCTTAATTCGTTTTCCCTCGCTCGATATGCCAAAAAAACAAGGAGCAACGAGAAAACAAAAAGAATACTTGAAACCGCCTGATCTTCCAACAACAACAAAAAGACGAAATACACTTAAACCAATATGATGCTTCCACATTTTAATCCAGTTTGTATATCAAAATCTTAGGTATATACAAAAGAATTTGAAAATAAGTTTCGACGGCAGGCACCGCTATTGTCGCGAAACGGAAAACGTTGCTTACTAGCTATCAGTAGAAAAATAGAAAATAAAATGATGAAAAAAATGATGAAAAAAGACATACACCAGAAATCGAATGAAATGAGTTTCCCCACACTCTTCAACAAAATGGAAATCTTGAAGGCTGAGGGTATCGCCCAAATATAAAAAACGCTCAACACTTCATTACCTTTCATTCTCTGCATATAATTCGTGTCTGTTAGTCAGTAGATCTTCTATAGTGACCCTCTATCATCCAAAAAATTCGTCTTCTCGAAGAAGAGCAAAACCATAAAAAACATGGATGCTCATTTACTGTAGTGCCCCGATATTGTATTGCACTCCCATTGTCAGCTTTTGGAGGGAGTTAAAAAGTACCAGTTTTCTCTCTGAAATTTTAATGGATACGTCGGAGCGCTTATGTTTCATCTCCTATCCTAGCGTGAGGGGCACAATAGTGTGCTAGTTAGAGTGTGATTCTGAGTCTTTTCATAGCCCGAAGTGATCTAAATAACAATTCTGAACAAGACTGAGTATGCCTTTAATTTAGACAGAAGAGCATCAGCACTTCACGAGAGACTTAATAGGGCCATCAATATCTTTGGTCTTTCATGTGACTATGTGCAAAGTTTGTACGCCGTAAGTTCTTCTGAATAAAATTGCTCTTCATAATATGAACAGCAATTTTATTATCATATTATGACTGAGCTAAAAGATGCCATGAGAGTGCAGTACGTGTAGCAGTTCAGGTGAAAGCTTCATAGAAAATCTAGGTTTAGCTTGTCCCTTATTCGTCATTCCTTATGCATAGAGCCGGCCCTTTTTTACAGATACATTGAAATTTTCCTCTGGAAGGGAATCTGAACGTTTGAGGAAAGAAGAAGTGGTATACAGAGAAGAGTCGCATTGATGATTCACTCTGTAGCCTTGTACACGTTAAATGCAGAGATCAATCGTTTTTATAAACCCCTCCCTTTCGTTCGAAGAGATGATCGGCTCTGAGAACGGGTTTACCGAACCCGTGACAAGTATGGATGCCATGAGCAGGCAAAAGGACACTGATTCAACATTCAACTTTTTGTGCTATGGATTCTTCTTCGTCGCGCCGATGCATTTTATCAAACTGTCATGAAAATCAAGGAGTGACGGAGATATGGCTCCGTTTCCGACATTGGCAGCAGTAGTAAATTGTTCAGTTTCGCGAGGGTTCGCATAAAGGCTATCTGGAACACACGGGAAGAAAATTGGTCATACCGTGGCCTGAAGCTTTTTTAGAATGTCGGTTTCCTGTTGAAGTGGCTACGCAGATGTGGCCAACGGTTTATGACATGATCTGCATGCCTCATCTCTCCTTCCGTGGTATTCTTCCAGGTGCTTCTACCTAATTTGGGAATCTAGTTAATTTTAACACTGCTCTGCGACACGACGCCTGCGCGTGAGAAGACCAGGGTGAATCATTTACATATAAGCAAAAAAGATCTCGTTGTTCATGCTCCTACCGTCAGCGTATTCGCACAGAGAGAAGAATTAGTAAAACGAGAGGTTCAGGCGTTGGGAGCAGGGGAAGGGGAGGGGGGGGGGGGGGGGGGGGGACTCCAGATTGAATGACATGAGGGGCCCCGGATGGTCTACTCGGGGTGTTTAAAGCAATATAGGCGGACAACTTCGGCAAGCAACTTACGGCACATGGAGAGC
>NW_005179131.1:527970-550640 GCF_000350225.1 Chondrus crispus | reverse complement strand
CCATTTTGATTCGTTCAACACTTGCAAATCTCGGCATAGCTCACGACGCTTTCATGCCAGCAACCAGACGCCGTGAAACCCTGTCCAAAAATAAAAATTATTTATCGCCATATTATTGTTTTCCAGCAATGTTACATACATGTCAACAGGTTCATCAAATAGATACCCCCGTGCCATAATGATTGTATTGGAGAGAGTACTCAGCCATCTTTGCAACCCAATATGATGCAAACAGTTGTCAACTGTGCACGTTTCAGTCCCCCAGAGCCCTCCTTAAGTCCAGCAGTTTCTTTGAAATTAGCGCTTTGCCACGATGTATGGACTTCACGCAACAAACGCAGGCGTAACGAATTCTACCTTCTCTCATTCTTCCTTCGCGTTTCTCGAAACAGAAACGCCAGAAATCCATAATAATCTCTTTTTCCACAACATATACAGTCCAGCTGGTTTTTGCTTGGAGAACACTCATCAGCTTGGAGTACCCCATTCGTCAGCGGCAAATCTCTGTCACAAGTCAAACCTACACCTCTTGATTGTTATAAAGACCATCTCTAGGTGACCTCGCCGCCACGTACTCTTCTCAAACCCCTTCAACATCGAACAGAAATCCCATTCCGTCACACTCACGCTCAATTCAGCCTTCACCACGGCATGAACGGTATTGATGCCACTTTCGACCGCCTGGAAGCAGAGTTCAACGCCCCTTCCATCCACGAGCTTTCGTCTCCCCTTCTCAATCGTCAGTGGGCCCAAGATGCTGAAGATCAAAAGCATGCTGGTATCCACCCGTATCCTTCTGGAGTTGTCGCCGCTCGTCCCGCCTTTAACCAAAAGAAGATGCGTGAGCTTCTTGACATGAACAGTTTTGAGGTCCGTGACCGCCTCTATGAGCTCTTCAAGGACCCTGTTTTTGCTCCGCGCTACAACGATTCTCTTGACGAACAACGAGCTCGTACTATTCAGAGGTGGAGTCTTATCGCCAAGACAGGCCTCTTCCGCAACGCCCTTCGCAAGTTTACACCCGAAGGGCGTAGGCGATATGAAGCTATTCTCGAATCTGTTAGTGCACTAGATCACAGCCTCGAGATTAAAATGAGCGTCCACTATGGTCTGTTCGGAGGAACTGTCAGCTTAATGGGTGACGATGAACAGGGCGATAAGTGGATGCCTAAAATTGAGAGTTGCGAAATGCTCGGTTGCTTCTCCATGACAGAGCTCGGTCATGGCTCTAACGTTAAGGGCATCCAAACAACAGCAATTTACGACATCCCTTCCCAAACCTTCATCGTTAACACTCCATGCGAGGAAGCACAGAAATATTGGATTGGAGGCGCATTCCAATCTGCGCGCTGGACAGCACTGTTTGCGCAGCTCTACGTGAAAGGAGTTTGCCATGGTGTCCATCCGTTTTTAGCAAGGATCCGTAACGAAAGCGGCACTCCAGTTGAAGGTGTCACATTTGGAGACTGCGGTGCTAAAATTGGCCTCAATGGCGTCGACAACGGTCGAATATGGTTCAAAAATTTCCGTGTACCTCATGACTATCTCCTAAGGCGAAATTCGCAGGTGTCTCTCGACGGTGTGTTCACTTCAAACTTCAAATCAGCGGATGAACGATTTGGGGCTTCCCTTGCCTCTCTTTCTGGAGGCCGGGTTAGCGTTTCGTCCGGTTCACTCATTCAGGCTAAGCTTGGGCTCACGATTGCAATCAGATATGGTCTATCGCGAAGGGCTTTTGGTCCTCCCGACGGGGAAGAGACTCGTTTAATGGACTATCCAGGGTTCCAAGCTCGTTTAATTCCACCACTTGCGGCCACTTTTGTCATGCAGCTTGTTCTCAACCACCTTAAGCCCAAATGGCAGCATCGAGAGCTCGGACGCGAGCTGCATGTTTGGAGCTCCGGATTTAAGGCCCTCATCTCATGGCATGCTCTCAAAACTCTCCAAGAGACGAGAGAGGCATGCGGCGGTCAAGGATACAAATGCGAAAACAAGATTGGTCCGATGAGGAATAGCCACGACGTTGCACTCACATATGAGGGTGATAATCACATTCTCTTGCAAGCTGTCACTAAGACAGTCTTGCCGGAGTTCATGCGCGGCTTCAAAAACGGGGGGGACTTTGACGGCCACTTTTCGTACCTCAACGATCGGGCAGCACTGCAGAAAGTCGACTTGTCTACTATTGATCCCCGTTCAGCGGTATACGCTTTCACAGTTTTGAGGCGCAGAGAAGCTGCACTATTCGCGAGGCTGGCCACAGAGATAAAGAAGAAAGTCGAAGCAGGGCAGTCTTCGCTCCAAGCGTTTAACCATTCCGCGGTTTTGGTAGAGGACACAGGCCGCGCTCACGTCGAATTGCTGATGATGGAGTTGTTCCATCAAACACTTTCGAACCTCCAGAGCCGTGGTGAGAGCGAACTTTTCGATATTCTGAGTTTGTGCGGGGCATTGCACATTGCCCGACTGGTTGATTCTCAGGCCGTTTTCATTCGAAGCGGAGCGCTGACTGCCTTAGAGGCTCAGAACGCGCATAACAACGTACAGATCTTCTGCCAGCAACTGCGGCCTCAGGTGCTGCACTTAGTGGACTCATTTGGATACCCACCACACCTTTTAGCTCCGATCGCATTCGACTACGTGCGCCACAACAGCCGCTCGCGGCTCTGAGTTTTATACAGGACAAATATTCATAGAAGTTTTAGTTGAGATATTATAAAGGACTCCTCTTTCTGATTAGCGACTCGGTCGGAGATGAATACTTGTTGCGCTTGGCCATGAAAATCGCGAATTCTGAAGAATCTTTTCTGCTCAGAGATGACGTGAAGCTTGGAGATAACATGGTTTATTGAGTAAGAGGAATTCTCATCAGGCATGCCTTCTAAATATAGCCTTTTGTGAAGTTTAAAGTCTACTTTCGACAAGGGCTGTATCCCTGAGCCCTTTAACAATTGAGTGTTCAGACAAAACAGGGCTTTACAATCTGCCCATTGATATTTGCGTTTCCTTCACCGCAGCCGTTCACATGATCAGGCCGAGTAACAAGCAAAAAAACTCTCGTCTTATCTAGAATACTGGCCTGCTTAAGTTTCAATAAAGTCCAGGAAGAGACGAAAATAGAAGACATGACCGAACTACTGGTAGAAGAGAAGCTCCAAAGGATATAATTTTCAGAATAAAACCGAATAATCTGCCCTCATTCAATAGCACTGTACTGTACAACTTGTTCACAAAGCCCTACCTCTGGAACAAAGACCTAATTAAACCGCAATGGGCCATACTCTACAATGGTCTATGGGAATCCCCAGAGATTCTTACAAGAAATACCTCGTAGTAGTAAAGTCGCGGAGGGATCTCAACATCGATGCACACCGAATATTTGCAAACTTTCTGGTGCTTCCCGCCGCCTGTGTAACACTTTTTGTAGATATTGTAGTGAGTTTCGCATGTATTGTACCCTTGAAGGGTAGATAAAGTTAAATAAGATCTACAATAACTACTGCATGACGAAGTTCATACTCACCAACATCTCAAGGGCATGTCCAGGTGATTGCCCTCTACACTTCTCTTTCCCCACACAATTATTGCCGCCCAGTCCTATCTGTATGCCAGTATCGCTCTGTTATATCCTTTTATGGTGGTGATTTGATATATAGATGTAGTGGATTAGATGAGTGTTAACTATGGAAATTGTTCCAGTGGGTTGTAATTATTGTCAGAGATGCCACAATGGAACTGTATTACTGTATGCTCCCTTGGATGTATTGAAGCGATCTAAGAGTGTTCTGAGTGTGCACCGCGGTCAAACTCATTTATGCTACACTGAGGGTTACGCTACTGTAGTACGTGAGTTTCGGGTCGCCGACTTCGGGTCCAATTACTGTACAACTACTCTAGACGGCATGACATTACAGCATATTGCTTGCACATTCGGTGATCTCTCTGGAAACTATGGAGGAAGAGTTGACATGTAACATTGTAACCTCAGTCTAGATTACTCGCCGGTTGCTCGCTAATTGCTCCGGCGTGAATCGGTGCCAGTGTCAGATAAACCATGGGGGCTCTGCATTGTGTGCGGTTCTGTACTGATCAGTTTCTAACAAAATTGATGGTTTCTCTGGCGTATTAGACCGACGCGGGATCTTAAGAGTCCTGATGGCTCTGTTGCACCCGCAGATGGTATAATCCAACTTCTGATACCTCCGATTCACCCGGCTCAATTCCCAGGCTTCTTTTTCTTGATTGCATAAAGTACATCTGTATGAACGCCGATCATCTGTGTCCAACCAATTTCCAGAAAGATGATAGAAAATCCTCTTGATACATGTAATTCTATCATTGGAAAATGAATCTTTTATTACTATCGCAGTCTTATATTTGGAAACAGCTCTCGTTTTGGAGCAGAGCATGCACTGCTACCAAACGCTGCAACACGCCCGTCACCACCAAAGAATGTATCGCCTTCATTTACCTATGATGTTTCTACTCTAAACCTTTCAATGAATATAGAAGAACAGTTACAATAAAAGAGCAAATTAAAGGATGCTCAATGGAGAAGGATCCATAGAACGATAGTCTTGGAGAGTCTATCTTTCTTTATAAACAACTTATTAGTGTCAAGAATGCAGAAATTCCAGATATCTCATCAACGTCATTTGAACTTTTTTATATATACTGCAAAGTATCTTGAAAGTAGAAAACCACACACAATGCCAACTCTTGAAAATGAAAAATGCTTTTCAACAAAAAAGTATGTTGGGCATCCCTGAGTCTGTTCCGACCCCTATCGTGCAGTTGCGACCTCCACCTGGTTTGGAACCCACTGACTCAGGGTCAGTAGTTTATATGACCCAGCACGCCATAACCACTGAGCTGAGATGCCTCTACGCTGTGCACAAAGTCTGATTCCAAATGATATTTAAAGTTGCACTATCGCTTGGAGATGGGAGGGAATAAAGAGAGATTACTTGTGCGAGATACTTTTTTGAAATGCATTTGAGAGAAAGGTGACATTGGTACTGTCGGTAATTTAGTCATGAAGTCGAGCGTCGCGTTTTTAATAAATTGCTGACAAAATGGCGATCTAATGTCTTGGTGAACCAATGTTCTCAGCTGAGATTACTTTTCAGCTCCAGGTTTCTAAACTTCGAAATTTTTTAAAAGGAACCCGAAACCAACGTTGTCACTAAAAATGGGGTAAAGAACTTTACCCGCAACTTCACAAAGTTGTGATATAATCTATCCCAAATAGAGCTTCGGGTACAGTACTTCAAAATTATGTTGGGAAAGGTATGCGGATATTCACTTTCGGAAATTCTTGAAACCTTTGTTTCTTTGATATCTTCAAAACTAAATACAAAGATCAAAATGAAACTCAAACATTGACGTTTTTTGGATTCTGCTCTTTGCAAGAGTTTCAAGGCTTCTTCTACCTCTGTATCATTCAATGCTTTATTGCCGATGGTAAGAGATTAGAGGTGGTCCCTAAATTGGCATTCTAAATTATCGAATTAGTTTACTGTTTGCATCGCAAAAAGGGCAGCCTGGTGTCAACAGTTGGTCCGGTCTCATCCTTCTCATGAACTTTTGCAGACTTAAAATCAAACTGAGTCCATTCTTTCAAAAAGCCATCCTCATACCACAAAATGTTTTTCTGGGGTGAACAAAAGCACTGCTATTCCGAGAGTCGAGATTCTTGTTCAAGCGACTCTCGCATGTGAAACGCGTTCGGGCAAAGCATATTTTTACAACATGTCATTCATATTTCTAAGGTTATAAAATAATGTGGACACAGAAGATAGACAGGTTTCAGTTTGTGGTGTTTTCGCTACGGCAACTTAGAGATGAGAAGGGAATCATTTTTCCTTTTTTTGCCAATGCTGTGCTAATTTGGGCTCAAGGGGCAGTACTCCGCGCACAGCATCTCACACTGCTGGTATGCTCGTGGCATGCCAACAGTGTGAGATGCTGTGTTGAAGAAAACAGAGATCAATGTTGCAGATATGATACAGACGAGTCGGGGAAATGACGTTTCACGCTACAGCACTACATTTTCATTCGTCAAACATCTACAAAGATCTAGGCTCATCTCACGGCGCATATTGTACAAGCTGAGAAGAAGAAGAAGAAGAAGAAGAATCTACTGCAGTTTCTATCCAGATAAGTTCCAAAACCTGCGTTTTAGTCCCGAAGGCCTCAATGCATACAGTTTCAAGGTTGCTCAAACAAGCTTCTTTGCGATGCATCTCTAAAAACGACCGGAAAGGATATCCAGGTCTTACTAGAAGCCATCCTTCAGCAGCCCACAAGTCAAGTGCTGTCGCGAGGCTATCATTCTCCTTCCCATCGAGAGAGCACAAGTCAAGAAGAAGGTAAGTTCAAAACAGCCTCATATGTGTCATTTGACCTGATATGAGGTCAACTGTCATCTCAAGCTAGACACAAGAGACACACAGCACACAATCCTCCCGCCCCGCCCCCCCACCTGCAGCCATGCTACCGCCACCCGCCAAACCAGGCGCGTCCCGCGGTCGTCTTCTGCCCGCGCGGTACGAGGCAGAGTACGAGCGCTGCGACAGCGACGACGAGGGCCATGCCGGCCAAGCTCGCGCCGACAGTGGCCGCCGTCGACGTGATGGCGGCGCCGCCCCCGCGCGCGCCGCCGCGCTGCGCGCCGAACGTCGTCGTCCGCTTGCGCGCCAGCACGCGCACGTCCGTGTAGCCCCGGGCCCACAAAGCGTGGTCCACGGCACGGCTCCGCACCAGCCCCGTCATCGCTCGCACTATCGCCACCCTGCGCTCGCTCGCCGCGGGCACCAGAAGCGTCGCCAGGAACGGGCCGTTCGCGGACGCTAGTGAGGCGGATGACAGCGTCCAGTGCGAAGCCGAGGTCCCCGTCGCGCGCGCGCCTTCCGACTTGATCGTCTCCAGCACCGTGGGGGAGAGCCCGGTGATGGGCGCTGAGATCCGCAGTAAGATGTCTATGGAGGAATACCCCTCGCTTGTTCCAGCCGCCGTCTCGTTGTTCGGGGGGGAGAGCGGCTCGAGCATTGTCACATTCACGTCGGTCGCGTCGGCTTCTCGCAGCGAGGTTGTCAGCGCTTGACTCTTGATGTACTGCGTCGCCTGTGATAGGGCTGCTTCAGTGCTTCCGGCCTCGCCGACGTGAACAAAAGTAGCGATGTACTGCCCAAACGTCGCGTTCACGATATAAAAGTCGCTGAGAAACCACGCCTTAGAGCTGCCTTCTGCCCCAGTCTCCACGCCGAGAAACCATCTGATGGCGTCTCTCAGCTCCGTCGGGAAGTAAATCGTCGGAGAACGCACATACAAGTCGAGGTGGCGCGAGATTTCCATGCCAGCTTCGACCGTGGTCAGCGTCTCCACAAGAAGGGAGACATCCACTGTCTGGTTATACTGCTGCGCCTCCTGACCGCTCGCAGACCCCTGCGGCGCATGACCGTGCGTGTGCCCTGAGCCGGGGTCAAGCACTTGGAAGTTGATGCCCGTCACGCCTTGGCTCGCAAACACATCGGATAGGCCGCCGCTGTCAAGGAATGTTTTCGCTGCGCTTTCGATGTCGCCCGCCTGCTCCTCCGGGACGACGATTTCAAAGAGGAGACGGTACACGGCGAGGGAGGGGTCCTCTACCGCGGCATCGCGCACGTGCCAGCTGAGCGGGTCGATGGCGACGTGCTGCGACGTGAGGGAGATGATACCGTTGACGATGAGCGGGCTTAGGCCGAAAATCTGGGACTGCACCATGATGTTCAACGTGAAGATGGCTTGCCCGGGCTGCACGATGGCGGCGTCGTCTAAAAGGGGTAGCTCGGCTGTTGCTTGGCGTGTCGTGGACGAGATGGCACTTTTGAAGCACGCGTGGAGAAGGAACAGGCTGCATAGAAGGAAGGGAGTTGACGGCGAGGCTAGCCGGGGTTTCGATAAGAGATACATGTCGAAAAGGATGAGATGGAAGAAGGCAACATGCGAAGATACCGTCAGGTGAGCAGGCAGCCAAAATGAGGAAAGGATGCGGGAGAGGGTTTGTGACGCGCTCTCTCCCCAGTTTTCTGGAGCATAGATATACATGCCACACTGTCCCTTCGTAGAGACGATGATGCACGATTTTAAATGGGAGACCACTGGCAAGGTAGACTGGGCCAACAAGCCTGGCGGCCCCGGGATGAACTTCTCTGACCCTCATCCGGTAACATCTGATACAAGCACGACCACAGTACTGTAGAATGTGCTGTAGCAATCTGAATCCGATGCGATATCCTTTGCCAGGGTGAGTCCCTCCATACCGTGTGCAGTACCAAGGGTACCCTATGCATCGGCGACAGGCTTCTAAGCTGTGTCGTTAAAGAACATCTCTACCGCAGCGTTCTGTAGTGAGGCTGTTACTGTACCAAACCTCTACAGACAACAGAGATGGCAGTGAGTGATACTCTGAACCCGATAATCCTTTTATTATTCCCCCGGGGGGGGGGGGGGGGGGGGTACGTATACAATGGCCCGGTTCTTCGTAGATACTGTATTGGCCCGGGCCCCTTTTTTTTTTACAACGGCCCGAAATCATTTCCTTTTGCGTTTATTAATCTATCTCTATCACTAGGATTGAGCCTGACGCTTCCCCTGAAGTATTTCCTCGCGTGCTGGATAAGGCTGTTTCTGCACTGCTCTGCTGGGTTGCTTCAGCAATCCGCTTCGCCCTTTGGCGCCTTTCCAGGCGCTTCTTATTCTTGCCCATTTTCTTCAACCGTAGAGATCGCTGCGCCTCAGTTTCCTGCTCCGGCGGTAGAGAATTATTGTAGTTTTCGTAGACGTAGGCGGTCCGCAAATTAAAAGCAAACCTGTCCATGGGGCAAACTCTTTTCCTTTCGATTTAATCCAATTGGCTTTGGTTGTAATTTTTTAAAGATAGAAGAAGAGATTGTTGGTAGCATAAATGTATTCGCGAACAAGCCAGAACGTTGATTTACATTACCCTGCCTCGTCCCGAGGGTTGGTTTGCACTACCCGGGCTCGTCCCGGGAGGCAACAAACACTACTTGGGCTTGTCCCAAACGTGGGTTTCCACTTCCTGGGCTTGTCCCGGGAAGCGCAACAAATACTACTTGGGCTTGTCCCAAACGGTGATTTCCAAAACCAGGGCTTGTCCCGGGAAGCAAAAAACACTTAGGCTCGCCCCGAGCGTTGAATTGCCTTATCCGGGCTCGTCCCGGGAGGTAATAAGTAATACTTGCGCTTGTCCCAAACGTTCGTTTCCATTACCGGGGCTTTCCCGGAAAGCATATAACCCTAATAGCATATTTACTACTTCAATTGGCTCTTCTTTCCCCGGTATGGTAAAGTCACCTAAGAAATCGATTCAAGCCCTTCTTTACGCTCACATATCCCACAAACATCCGGTTGGGTGTTTTTATGCTATTACGCCTCCAATCATTACTCTGATAGAATCAAGAGCTTTCTGAAACGTATGAACGTCATTGCCTGGGTCCTTTGTATTCTTGCCTGATGGCTGCTGATGAGAAGGCCAGGACTCACCTACAAGTACTGCCCACACGTACATACAGATAAGAACGCCGCAGTCAGAGCTGTTTGATTGTGGCTGAGAAGGTAATTTAAGGGTTTCTGAAAGTATCTCGGGTGAAATCTGTTTCCATTTCCGGGAGTCTCTTTGTCGATTGTCATATGGCTGTGAGAGGTTTTCAAGACCTACAAATACGGCTTTTAAAAGCGACGGCGCCACGTTACGACAATTCGGTTTGAAAGGATCTAGAATGATAAACTCCTTTGAGTATGTGTAGGCCAGACACAAGCACCAGTGGCTTGCCTCCACCCAATGAAGTGGCCAGATTAACACATCCACGTCATGTAGTGATAGAGAGCCGAGCCACCGTTTAAGTTTCTCACGGGACTCCCTATTGCGCGCCCTCGCCAAAACAATGGCTTGCGACGAGATGTGAGCAAAGCGCTTATCTTGATAATGACGACTCGTCTTGAGCATTTTGCTTATAAAGGAGTGTATTACAGCATCTGTCAGCCATTTTCCGGTCCGCAAAGATGCGAAGTCTTGTGCGGACAGACAGTGCGGCCCGGAACCGATGAGCACGTCTCTTATGTGGCTAGAATCTGACGCTTCATCAACCATCGCCATACCTTGACTGTAGCGCTGATGCAAAAGTTTCGAATATTTCCAAGACAGCTTGGGAGAAGGAGAAAAAGAACGAACGATTCTCCATTTATGGTCAAGAATGTTTTCGATACATTCGCTTCCATTGTCATCGTAGAGAATCTTAACTTTGACTCTTTCTCCAACTGCTTCTCGGTCAACAAACACGACTCTGCCAGGATACCATGCTAAGTCCTGTTTCCAGAACACTTCAATTCGACTACCCGCTTGCAAGTCTGAAGTATCAGAGGTCTCTATAACGTTTCGTGTCACCATGGCAGTGATCTTCGCGTTCTTTTCCAAGTGCAGTGAGATCAGTTCCCTCTCTGGAATTATTTTCGCATCGTTGTCAATCAGGTCAAGAACTTCCAAGGAAGAATTGCTCGCGATTTCTTTTTCCCTAAACAGTTCCTGTAAAACACTGTTGCTGTTCAGAGAGTCCTGCGTTCCTTCATTCTCTCCTGAATTCTTGATATGCCGAGACTTCCATGGGGATCTGCCTGACGCTATTGGATCCATACCGCTAACCGTTCTCTTTTGAGGCAAACGCCAGGAGAAATTTCGCTTTCTGCTGTCGTACGACTCGGCTGCCGAAATCATTGCTGCAAGCGGTAGCTGATCAAGAGATTTGGGATTATGTTTGCGAGTGTAATGCTGACGGACGTTGACCGGGTTGTTCTGAATGCCTATTGATGTACATTCAGGACATGCATAGCCATTTACGGAAGGCCTTCTGGCGGCTGTCACGGGAATGGTGGCAGATTCCCTGAATTGAATCGGATTACGTCGAGATGCGTTGACCCGCCTTTGTCTTGTTTTCCTTGTCTTGTTGAGGTTTAATGTCGTTGGGTTGGCTTTACGGGCATCACGGCGTTTTGGAGGATTTTTAGCCGGTTGGATGGGGACTGTCGGAGAACTGTTAACCTCCGCTACGTTTTTGACGATACCCAGGCAGCTGGATCCAGTGAGTGGGGAAGAACTAGATTGAGACTTCGAATCGCTGGTGAAAATAGTTTTCCCCGCGTCCACCACGACACTTTGTCGTACTGTCGGCTCATCATCTACTGGATCCTCATCCATATTTTGCTTAGGAAAATATATTTTAACACTGGGAGGGGGTGCTAACTCCACTTTGTCGCATTTCATCTTCAATGCAGACTGCATAGCCTTATCCACCTGCTTATGCAATATTTTTGTCAGCCCTGTCGAAGTTTGGTCCCTTCTTCTATCTATTTTTCGCGATTCAACAGAAGCAAAAGTGTTTAACATTTTTGAAAAATGGAAAAGGAATGCTGCAAGCAAAAGCTGCTCATCAGATTCTGTGACAGATTCCGCCAGTGCTCTGAATTGGCTCACAAGTTTAGCATATGCCACACGACCGCCATTTCCATGAATTGTGGACGGAAAAGTGGTCATCTGTAGCTGCACTCTCTTATCAATGCCCTGCTGAAAGTCATGAAAGTCATTATCCACTTCAGTGATCTCATCTTGATGGCAAAGCTCCATTTCGGACGCACCGGCTGCCGAAAGAGATGACCTAGAATCTACAACCTCGCCTTGGTTGAGGTAGGAATTGTGCATCCGACGTGAATATTGAGAAGGAGTTATCCATCTGTATGCGACGGCTTCCCTACAAATGCGCTCTAAGGCAGATCTGTATCGAGATGAACGTATGGACTGTAGCAAATCATCTTGGGAACGATCAATTTCTAAGCACAGAGCCATTGCATGCCGACAAGGAAGTTTTGTCCTTTCTGAATATAAACATTCGCATTTCACAAAAGAACGAGCTCTTCCCCGGAGCGCTTCATTTCGAAAAAACACGGCAGTCCGTGCAGCAGACTTAGCCCCAGCCCCTGCGCCGTACACATAACGTACGGATGCAGTCTTCTCAAAAAAAGCGTTCGTCACCTCACGTCGGCAGAGATTGAAAGCAGAATCCGTTTCTCCGAAGTCTTCAAATGAGGCTTTCATGCGTTCTGCAGCCGAAAGCTCAGTGGAAATTTCTGTGCAAGCAAACCTTGAAATTCCATCAGTTGCAAGAGATTTCAGAATAAACGAATCACGTGCCATGTCGGACGAACTGAGAGCAGCTGTTCGCCATTTGGCATTGATTGCTCTACGCTCCTTCGTGCCTTGTGTATGAACTAGATGTTGAATAGACCGGACCAACTTTGTGAGCGTCAAGCTGTCCTTATAACATTTGAGAACACTGTTCCAGCTTTCTGACCGAGCAGTAGTAGATGCACCTAAAGTAAACTGATCTTTGAAAAAGGCAATCGACCACTGTCTTCTCTTCGCCCAGACATATTTCGACAGGTATGATCTGGCCTTTCTATGTAACGCAGAATGAGTGAACCAATCGTCCAACATTTCATTCCAAACACGCTCGAGATCTTCTTCGGAAACAGCTTGTCTGCATATGCTGAGAGACTTACGAAAGCTCTCCCATGATGACGGACCAGCACTTAAGCTCAGAACGCTTTGTATCCTCCGCTTGACGTTCTGATCGAAGAGATGAAACGTGCAAACCAAATGCCTTATTTCGTCGGAGTAAGGCATCGAAGCGATTGCGATGTACATCGCCTCATCTCCATCAGTAAAGATTACCTTTGGCAATCTCTTTTTGAATGAAAGTTCCCAGGCTAGTAGCATTCTCTTGCAGTCTTCAGCCGCCTCCTCTAAGTTTAGGCTTAGCAGTACAGCGCGCGAGCATCCTTCAGAGTCAACCACGGTGAAAGACGCCAGCTTATAAGCATACCGGGTCATGTTGTGCGTGGAGTCCCAAAAGAGCAGATCTCCACAGCGGCGAACGACTTCTCGAGATCCTGCGTAAGACCAAGTCACACAACGCAAAACGCCGGTTTCATCGTCAAGAACGACTTGAAGAAACTCGAGCGCACCACTGGCTTTCTGCAATCTTAGAAAGGAGACTAAGTCCGAGGCATCTTTTTCATCAAAGCTTATATTCGCGATGACATTTTGTACAGTGTCAATAGGAATACTGATATGAGGAAACGCCTCCTTGAGATAGTTAAATGCTTTTGTTGTAAATCCTCTACCTCGAGGACTGATTTGAATGAAAGTTTCGAGAGCGGAACGAAGCTCTGGAACCGCGAGAACATCGAAAGTTCTACAGAGAAGCATGTTTTCAGGGCTCGAGCTGTCGCACTCGTGACCGTCGTGTTCTGTGGAAGATGAACGAATGACGCAGAATGACATGGCGGCACTCTTTTTTCCATTGACATCCATTAGTTCTGTAGCTTGAGTATTAATAGCTGAGGCGATTTCAGATGCATCCATATCTGTTTCCAGATTGGAAAGATACTTCTCGAGCGAGATCGTAGTCACACTTGCTGGGCAGCCCACCTTCTTCGACATTCTCGTTCAAATTCCTTTTCCACGGCTTTGAACTGCAACTCCAGATAAAGAACACCGCGCATAAAGCCTGCCGAGGTCTTTGCTCTTGCAGTTCCAAGAACATGAAATTCCAGTGTTGAGATTGGTTAGTTCACAAAGTGTACGCAGCGTCATAGAGCAGAATGGCACAACTATGTTTGGTTGGACACAGGCGAGGTGAGACGACGTAGGTGGCTTCGCGAAGTACACAATCACATCCGAAGCGGCCTCTCCTATCTTGACGTACCCTCCGCATCTGGCCTGAGTGAGTTCCTGACCCAAACCAAGCAGCTCGTCGTCATTCAAATCTTTTCGAGTTGAGTGAGAGGCGTTTTCACTAACGCATTTTTCTTGAGACATAAAAGCTGATTTATCATCTGCAGAACAATAATGATCACGCGATCTGGCATTCTGAAGGTCAGGTAGATCTAATGACGAAGAGCGAGAAGGTTCCTGGAGAGAAGGATCGGAGGTTTCATCGAGTTTGGATCTGTTCTCGGTTTTGAAAACCTCCATCCTCCCAGAATAACTCATGAATGCGCTTGCGCAGAGGGCGGCGGCGATGATGCAGAGGGCGGCGGCGATGATTTCTATTTTCAGCCTATTTTCAGCTTTCTATTTTTGCTTTCTATTTTTCTTTCTATTTTTCAGCATGCTATGGTACACAATTTCGAGTCTCAACACGGGCTACTTTAAGACTACGGATGGCCCGGGCTAACTTTGGATATATGCTGGACTGGGCCATCGTAGCAGCACCCGGGGGGGGATATATGCTGGACTGGGCCATCGTAGCAGCACCCGGGGGGGGATATATGCTGGACTGGGCCATCGTAGCAGCACCCGGGGGGGGGGGAACCCTAATGAAGGTGGCAATGTCCATTTGTAACGAACAAGAAAGATGGGAATGGGAGAATCCTTACATCCAACAAGCAGCAATTCCCTCTAACCTACTCAACATTCTCTACATCACAATGACGATATCTAACCTAGCTTCGAAACCAGCTTATCCCAATGTCGAATGCAACTATGACTAACGCACATGACCTTTATAATTTATCAACGTGGCGCAAGTTGCTTCACATGCACGTTATCATCAAAAAACGTGCAATGACTCGGTAAAGACATGGCAACGGTGACGGGATCCTCGTTTTTTGAATCTTGTGGCAATGTGGGAAATGTAACCAAATCGTTGGGGGCTGCAGTAGATTTCACTCGAGGGATTTAAGGTTAATCTTAAGAGCAACCATGTCCCTACATGAGCATTTGTTTGAGGTCTTCAGGAGGTGAAGTAAAATTTTCGTCGTAGACTCAGAAAGCAAGCTTGCTACGTTGTATACTTGAATAGGCGCTTCCCGCTCCGGAATTCACGGCATCCGGCTCAATGGTTTATCGACAGGTCCTCGTATTACTGTGATCCAGCATAGGAGTGAGTTGTGATGAGAAGAACAGATGGGCCTTCCTCTGTGCCAGCTATAATGCTACACCATGTTTTTACAACGACAGGTATGCTGCACCTGATTTGTGTTCTTAATGGACGCCCAGGGAGATGGGAAGGTCTCGACTTTGCTCGGAGAAGACATCTAAGCTCCCGTTAAGGTACTGCATCCCACTTCCGAAATCAAGATATCGCAACAAGAACAATTGCAGTCGCTGTTAACCTCAGTACAAGGCAAAAGCCATTGTATTGGTACTAAAGCTGAAGCGAACGGCATGAACAAGATATAGGAACGGACGACGAGAGACCCCGCGAAGTCAAGTTTACAATGTGAGCATTTCACAGAGCCTAACAAATCCTTCAGTTTCTACGTAATGCCCTGTGACAAGTCTGGATGATCGCAAGATCCATGCTGAACGCGGGCCAGACACTTAACGACAGTTAAGACGCTTCGCGCGCCTTCTTGAACGCTTCAAAGTAGGGGTTGTCACCGAGACGGACCTCGCTGGGAACGGTGATGTGGGCGTCGGTCCAGTCCTCGGTGAGCGGGGTGTCCGGAATGCTCCTGATCCTCTTGGAGATGTCCGCATGAATGACCTTTCGCGTTTCCTCGGGGATTTTGATTACGCTATCTGCAAGTGTGGTATTGCGGGAGAGGGGTAAGAACCAAGAGGAGCGCTGGTTAGTTGCTATTGAGACGAATGTGTAAGAACCGGAGACCGCTTGAATCGTGCGTTGAAAAGGCGTGGACGTGTATGCTCAAAACTAGAATGCGCTGAGCGAAAGAGTTCGACGAACTGCTTCAGCTCGGATTATGTCGATCTTGTTGATTGTAACGTCCGTAAAGACGATAATGATGGAAATCAAACGAGCACGCATGCCGATTCCCAAAGTGGCCTTTCCTGAACGTTTTGCGCCAACCGACGGTTGTATTACATACCAGGATCGCTGTAAAAGTTCGTGAGCTGGCTGGCAAGCTCAGCCGCTTGCGAGGACAAGCTGACGTGTGAGGGAGCCGGGAAGTCCATCTTGCTGGTATCCGTAGCTTGGCCAACGGTAGAGGCGATGGCCAAGTGCCGCCTCGGCACTGCGGCGGCCGCGCGGCGCAATGAAGAGGATGCGCGAAGGAGAGACATGGCGTGATCTGGGAAGGACGGGAACGCAGTTGCAGATGACCGGTGTGACGATGCCAGCGAGCATCGGCTGACCCTGTCCACTGAGGCTGTTTGGAGCACAAATGAGGGTCTCCGCAAAATGATTCACAGATGAGCCAGATTGGCGGTTGGCTAGGATTGGCGGTTGGCTAGGATTGCCAACTTTTTCCAGAAAAAATTTGGCAGTCAAGGGGCAGTACCGTGCCAGCAAGGTCACCAACGTATTTGTGCTGGTGTGCAGGTTGCTTTTTGTGTGGACCTCGCGAACCTTCGATTGAGACACTTTTAAGCAGTGCTTTCTTTCATCCTTCCACCTTACAGAGTTTCCGGCAGAACAGGACTTCAAGATGTTAGCTTGTCAAGCAGGGGTCAGGACGGCTGTCGCCACGCGACTATATCGGAGGATGCTCAGTGAAGCTGCTCGAGCGCATGCAGTGGAAATTACTCCAACATGCGTCAAAAGGCTGAAGGAATTGCAGGAACAACGTCGAAAGAATGTTGCCCTTCGAGTCACCGTTGACGGAGGTGGGTGTTCAGGGTTTCAATATGCTTTCGATGTTGAGAACTGGGAAGTCGCACCTGACCAAAAATCACTAAAGAGTGGCAATGATGTCCTCTTCGAGAAGGACGGCGCCGCCGTCATCGTGGATAACTTGTCTTTGGCCTACATCTCTGGTTCCAAAGTCGACTACATTGAAGAGATGATCAGCTCGTCATTTCGAGTAACGGAGAACCCAAACTCCGAGACTTCTTGTGGCTGTGGGACATCCTTCTCGCCCAAGTTGTGAGATCGAATTGAACCTGTGTGCTACTTAAGTATTCATCCACCTTTCCAAATAATATTCAAGTAACTCTCGACAAGCTTTCTTCGGTCTATTGACGGGTTTATTTATCAACGAGGCACTAAGCTGACCATACCCCAAGGTCATGCTATCTATAAGCTCGCATCGCGGCATGAGGATTTAGCTTGGCGTCACGAATATACGGAAAGAGTGCCGCTCTGGCCATAGCACGGGCCTCATCATCTGTCGGCTCCCGCACGAGCACTGCGGCCAAACCTGAACGATCGATTTCCATCCACGGTAGCATCCCCGCCGGATCCGGATCGGACAGGATCCAAGACGCTCCCAACCCCAACTTCGCCCGAAGTTCTGCGGCTTCGCGAGAGGCTTTCAATGCATGTTCCTGATGACGATCCCTGACCGACACTACATCACCGGGTCGCAGGCGATTGCCCTTCATATTCACAGGGCGCCCGTTGACCAGGATCTGAGCGTGGTTTATCCATTGCCTTCCTTGCATTGGCGTTTTTACAAGACCTGTTCGATACAGAAACGTGTCCAACCTTAATTCGAGAAGGCGCAGCAACATAGCATCTGTGTTTCGGCGGCAGTTTCTGGCTTCGTCGACATACCGCTTGAACTTTTTATCGCCCATCGCACCATAGTAAAGCTTCATTTTTTGCTTCTCGAACAGATGTGTGGTGAAGAGCTGCCCACCTGCTGACTTGTTTCGTACAGGGCGAGGTGGTTGCTCTGAAAAGAATGCTCGTGGGATACCACCAGGTACTTTTGTGCGACGCTCCCGTTTCCCTGAACCATCCTCTTTTCCCTCAGCACTCGCCGCAGCACCAGTAGCCTCGCCACGACGGCGTCCAGAAGCATGTTTCCCCGCAGATCCGCCGTCTGCATTTACTCGCAAGAAATTGGCATTGCCGAACAATCTTCGAAGGTTGCGAAGTTTGTAGTCAACCGGCATTATTCAGAAAATATTGGCAGGAGTTAGCGGACAGAATCTCAGCCAGGAGGATCAAACCAGTTGAGGGAAGATCGGAGTTGTGTAGCGCTGGCTGGCTTCAGAGCGCAAACATTTGTGGGAAGACGATGCTGCGGACTCCTGTACCAGGTACAGTCGACCCTACGCATTAGTGCCGCCCTGTGTAAGGATTAATAATACGGCACTAATTCGGAGCGGCACAATCAGAAAGCAGAATCACTACCCGGCCAGAACTCTGTCATTAGAGTCTGTTGTTGTTGCTTTGACCCTGTCTCTCATGCCTAGCTTCTAGAAAAGCTCGTTTTGCGGACCTCAAGTGCGAAAAGGCATTGCTCACATCGCACTCCACACCCAGACTCTCCAAAGACCCAAACAACCTTGCTAGCACTACAGCACTCAGTACGGCCCGCCTCTCCGTAATTTCACACTCGTCTTCAGCCACACAATCATCCATCATAGCATCACTGGCAGACTGATTCTGTAGCTCTCCACCATAATGTATTGAATCGCAAGCATCACTAATAGAAGCTTCTGCCACAAGCTCATTAGTCTCGATCTCAATCCATTCCTCCACATCTTTCCTGCAGAATTCTGCAGTTTCTGCAAGGCCGTCTTCTGGCACCAGGCTCAGTCGGGAGAGAAACCCTACTATACCATCCACCATAGATTTATCAATTTCTGTTTCATTTCGACCAACTTTCCGACCTGCAGCAGATGCCCAACCTCGATTTTCTGTGCAATCGTAAGGCGCGTACGCTTCGCTTTGGCGATCTTTTCAGGATTCATGTTAGGGTCTTTGAGTGAGGTGCCATCACGCCACCAATTGAGCTGAGGCGCATAAGGAGTGGCCGATGACGACGTCGTGCATGACACGTGGCAGAACCTGTGTCTGCCGGTTTTGGCGGCACTAATTCGAGGGTGGCAATAATGAAAGCGGCACTATTGTGCGTCCCCCCCTGTACAGTACTGCTCGTGTACGTACCTCTGTCATCTAAATCAGCATTTTTTAGAGTGGGCAATTCCTGATAACTGGCAAATGTTTTATCAAATATTTTGGGTTCGCCTAAAACCCGAAACTAGGAAGAAACAAGTGCCAACTCGAACGGCACATGACAAGTACATATGTAAAACACCATTTAGGCAAAACGATTTGAGCTTCTCAATGATATGAAATCCAGCCTATTCCAGTGAGGGTTGGGAACTCTGACATTGTCGTTCAAAGGGACCGTTACTGCCCACAGGCGCTTCTGACCTCTTTCAACAAATGAATAGATCAACGAAACGGTTGCTGTGTTCTGTCAAATCACCTGAAGCCGAACAGTCCTCCTTTTTCAGCCTATGAATGAGATTCAACGGAAATAGAAGCGATATGCGATTCTTAATGGATTTCTTTTTAAAAGGGTCCTGACTAAAATATCAATACGTCCTATGCTTCCATGACCTCACATTTCCCGTTCGCTTTTCCCATTTTCGCCGGAAGCTAAATTCATCATCCGAGTAGCCGCCATCGTAGAAGGACCCGCTTTCGCTTCTGTCGCAATTCCATCCAGATGTAAAGAAATCTTCAACTTGTTGATAAACCTTTGTCAATCTCTTTTTAAGCCAGTCGCTATGTCCTTGGGCCTTGTCTTGCTGTACAGGATGACTTTTCTTATCAACACTTGGCATTCTTTGGATAGAACGAGCACGTTGAACGGCCAACGTCGAGTGAATCAAGACGTATAAAAAGTATGTGGACATGTTGGGAGCAGCGTTCTGATCCAAGAGGAATGGTGTCCATATTGCTTGGTAAAAATGTTGCGTCACAAATATCGCGCAGAAGAGTTCTGCGAAGGACCATGCTTTGAGCTCGACGCAGATCAGCACGCATCGCAAAAACACATTCGCGATCATAGTCACCATGAGCCCAGCTAGAAAAAATATAGAGATGCCAACGTGGTGAGATGCTATCAAACGGATTGGGCCACCCTCAACTACCATAGCACTTAAGAGTATGAATAACCATAAAGCAACAAATGCCACATCTGTTGTAAACAGCACGCGAGGTAGAGTGATTCTGTGGTGAACGCTTTGCAAGCACTGAAAAGATAAAAGCAGGACCGATATTCCTATACCGTAAAAGACCAACACCACGAGAACAGAAGATGGACCGGATAGATTTTCTATGTTCTTCTGCAAAGCCTCAGCTTCCTCCCAACCAAGCTGCAGTTCGGGGATAATATTATCAATAGCTTTGGTCGCGAGTTGTTGGGAAACGGAACCCATCCTTTCAGCTTCATTCATGAGAACTTGTTCGAAAGAAGGGTGTGACAACCTCCCTTTGAGAACTTGCTCCTCCGAATGTAAATATTTCACTTTTCGTTCTAGTTCAACCATATTCTCCTTGAGCTTCTCTGCTTGCGTAGAGAGAAGTTTTGCTTGGATTCGTTTTGACTCCAAGTCTGCCTTTGCGCGTGCCAGCTTTTTTGCCCTTGCGTCTTTTTGTTTGGTTTCCCAATTCCTGGCGTTGTCCACTTTTTTGAATTTGCTTTCAAGCTTTCTTTCTTGTAAGTGAAGTTGGTCAAGGTGCCCGTGAAGAGATGCGACATGCTTGTCGGCCGCTGCGTTTTGCTGCCGAAGGTCATTCTCGACATGCAGTAAAGTCTCGATGTCCATTTGACCAATTTCGACATCTGTTTCAGAGACCAAGATGATCAAGCAGTCAGCAAACTCATACCTCAACTTCAAAGATGGTTTCGCCACGCCACAACTTTTGAACCTTACCTGTATGGTCAACGTGGAACACATGGGCATCGCAAACATATAGAGTCCCGGAGAGAAGCACATACTGCAGCACCAAGGACAGGAAAATCGGGACGAAAGATCTGGTCAAACATTTCATAGCAACAAGCGTCACGTAGAAAAGGCACAGGATTCTCTATTAGCGATATCCCTGCAAGGTCACTGTCCTCTTTTCCCTCTCAGGATATCCACAGCCAGTTCAACAGCTCTTTGCTCAGAGGCCAATTCTTAGTGTGGCGTTTCTCAGAAACCTCTCGAGCTAGCTAAACGAGGTTGCTCTACAAATATTTTACTTGGTTTTGTATACCTAATTCGGAGCACGTGAACTTGCGATCGTCATCGTCCTGGCGCAATTATTGATTCCTATTTTCATTGCTGTGGAACAGATTCGAGGGCAGAAATAAATATTCAGTTATACAGTAGTACAGTACCTTGTCTTCTTTGTGCACATCACAGTCTCCGAGACCCGCAGCACTATCATTGGAGAGGCCAAAGAGACGAATTTGAGAGTGAACGAGACACCTCACGTCGCAGTTGCCAAAGACTTGGAGGCCCTGTCCTCCGGGTGCTGCCACACCGCTTCTTGCATGACTGTGGAGAGCACGGAATTCTCGATCAAAGCCCCTTGTTCAGTTAAGGCTACCGATCTAGGTCCCGACTCATCGCGCTCCACTCTGATACTCCCTTGCTCTTCCAACGCACTCAACTTATCAAGAGCACGGGCAAGCCGCCCCGACGCTGTAGCCCCAAAGAGATCGTGCACTTCGTCCAGACTTACGCCTTCGACGAGAAGGCGAAAAGAGTTTATCAAGTAGTCTTCTAGTCGTTCGCGATTGCTCATCTTCGGCGAATGCGGATAAAACGCTTGCGTAACGTTGATGGCTTCGAATCGATCATGGCGAGACATTTCCGGCGATTCCGCAAACTTTGTCAATCCATCCACGTACTTGACATAGTCAGACAAGCGTCTTGGACGAGCAAAGCGAAAGCCGTCGACCACGCTGGTAGCGCCAAGCCCAAAGGCGTAAAACGGCTCGTTTCGCCAATACGCCATATTATGCCTCGACCTAAACGGAGAGGAATGGGAATTATGGCTAGTAGAACGTTTCCCCGCGGTGTCCTTAGGTTGGGGAGGTCTCCTCGCAAAATTGCTAACTTCATAATGTTCATATCCTGCGTCCCCCAACACGTTAGCAGCGACGGTCATCATCTGCGCGGCGAGGGCCTCTGAGGGCAGCGGCCCCTCGCCTTGGCGATACTTGTTTCCGAAATGGGTGCCCTGCTCGAGCGTGAGATCGTACGAGGACACGTGCTCCGGGTCGAGTCGAAGTGCCTGGTGCAGGGAGGCGCGCCACGTCTCCATAGCGTGCTCCGGCAAGCCCGAAATCAAGTCGAGGGAGATGTTTTCAAAATTGGCCCCCCGCAAGGCGTCGACGGCGACGTGGATATCGCGCGCGCGATGGACGCGACGACAGGCGGCCAGCAAGTGGTCGTCGAAGGACTGGGCGCCAACAGAGGCGCGGTTGACGCCGAGCGCACGGTACTCATGCGCAGTGTGGGCGGTGAAGGTGGCGGGGTCCATTTCGCACGTGACCTCTGCGTCGGGGGCCAGGCCGAAGCAGCGGCGGACGAGGCGCAGGACGCGGGCGAGGAGGTCGGGGTGGAGCAGCGACGGGGTGCCGCCGCCTAGGTAGAGCGTGGAGAGCGGGGCGCGCGGGCGCGACGGCCAGCGCGAGGCGACGGCGCGGATCTCGCGGCAGAGGACGTCGACATAGTGGAGATGCGCCTGCGGCGGCGGCGGGTGGTGCGTGCCCGCCGGCAGCGAGGCGCGTCCGGACACCACGACCGGGAAGGCGCAGTATGCGCAGCGCTGCGCGCAGAAGGGCAGGTGGATGTACGCGGAGGTTGGGGCGGACAGGGAGGCGATGGGGGGGCGCAGGAAGGCAGCGGT